>NW_023995832.1:62500-77428 GCF_015586225.1 Lucilia sericata
CGAGAAAAATGTGGATAGCATTAAGTAATCGTGGATGTTTTCACGTGATTTTGTTACTTGCAAGTTTTTCTTATTCAATGCAATTTTCCTATCTCCATAATAAAAATAACGAATCGCTTGACAAAAGCAAACAAGTTCGTTCACGTTTCCTTAGTTTTCTATCACTCCGTTTGTTTATTTATTTGTTTAATAAATGTTTAATTGAAATAATTAAATTTGTGTTTTTCTTAAGTATTTGTGTTTTCAACATGTACTTGATCATACATACATGTATTTTCGTAAGGTTGTGTTTACCTTTCAAACGCACATACAGAGTTTTATATTTAACAATGTCCTGGTCGGGAACCTAAAGGGCCTTGTTAGAGGCCTTCGATTGCATAAGTAAGAGACATACTTGATACTTTAATTCTTTTATAAATAATTTCCAGATTTCTATATAAAAGTACTAAATATGTATAGTGTTTACAATCATATAGTTGGCTGCAATACTTTTCTGTCAATACAGAGGCCTTGTCCAAGGCCTATTTTCTTCCATTACTTCTCTTTGAAGTATGTGTTTGCTGCTGTATCTGTATGCAAATATTCATGTGAGTGTTATTTTATTTCCTATACAACTCACATCATTAGATATTGGCGCCACTGCTGTCAAAGATACGGACACTTATACCACGTTCATTACACACATCTCAACATGATTGTACAAATATATGAATGACTTACCGAACGAGTGAGTGAGTGAACGACTGACTAGAAGGTATATTAAGATTTTGGAAGCTACACTGAAGAAAATTGGGAATTATGTAAAGAAATCTGTTGGACCCATTTTAACTTTAAACAAGTTTTTCGCACCTAATGACCACCACATACATTACCTTGCATTATTAAGTAACTAGTTGCCATCCTATAAACTCTTTAGTTAATAAAACTTTTCTTCGATCAACTTTGAATACTTTCTAACATATTTTTCCAGTGTATAGAAAATCACTAAAAACGAACCAAACAGCTAACCAACAAAAATATTTTCATACATACATACTATACACATATCACGGCAGCACACAACACGTACTCGTACAAATCACTTAAATGTTGTTTTATGCAAAAATATGCTTGTAAAACGTTTGTTGTATGACTTCCTTAGGCGATTTTTCAAAGATGACACATATACATTTGTGGTTGTTGCTGTTGTACGACTAATATATTTTGTTGTTTTTTGTTTTTTTAAGATATTTTTTACATGACATTCACATCCAGGTTTTCTATGTTTTTTTACCAATTTTTTTCTTCTTTTTTCAAGTCTATCAAACATTTTAAGAGACACAAAATACTTGCAATCACATGTTCTCTAGTAAAATTATTCATTACATACATGCAATTAATTTATTAGATAATTGCGTAAAAATAACCTGTGTGATATTTCAGCAGAATGTGGTGGCACTTGAGGTAAAATAAGTATTAGTAAAAAACCGGATGACAAAAAGTGCCACAGGTTGGAGCATTAATTGTTTGGAATAGGAATGAGTTTGAATGGTAGTAGCTTAAAGCTGTTAAAACAAATTTTGACTTTTAAAAGCTTTAAGCCTATTAAAACTGAAATTTCTAACGCAAGCTTAAAGCTCTGTAGCTGTTTAACTAGAAAAGCTTAAAGTTTATTATGTTGAGTAAAGGTAGTCTGGTTTAAAGATCTATATGTAGACCTAACTAACTAACTAACTAACTAACTACTACTAACGACTAAATAACTAACTACAACTAACTCACTAACTAACTAACTAACTAAAACTAACTAACTAACTACTAACTAACTACTAACTAACTAACTAACTAACTAACTAACTAACTAACTAACTAACTAACTAACTAACTAACTAACTACTAACTAACTACTAACTAACTAACTAACTAACTACTAACTACTCTAACTAACTAACTACTAACTAACTAACTACTAACTAACTAACTACTAACTAACTAACTAACTAACTACTAACTAACTAACTAACTAACTAACTAACTAACTAACTAACTAACTAACTAACTACCTAACTAACTAACTAACTAACTACTAACTAACTAACTAACTAACTAACTAACTAACTACTAACTAACTAACTAACTAACTAACTAACTAACTACTAACTAACTACTAACTAACTAACTACTAACTACCTAACTAACTAACTAACTAACTAACTACCTAACTAACTAACTAACTAACTAACTAACTACTACTAACTAACTAACTACTAACTAACTAACTAACTAACTAACTAACTAACTACTAACTACCTACTACTAACTCAATAACTACTAACTAACTAACTACTAACTAACTAACTAACTACTAACTAACTAACTAACTAACTAACTAACTAACTAACTAACTAACTAACTTAACTAACTAACTAACTAACTAACTAAATAACTAACTAAACTAACTACCTAACTAACTAACTAACTAACAACTAACGAATACGACTAACTAACTAGACTAACTAACTAACTACTAACTACTACTAACTACTAACTAACTACTAACTAACTACTAACTAACTAAACTAACTAACTAACTAACTACTAACTAACTAACTACTAACTAACTACTAACTAACTACCGAACTAAAGAACTACTAATCTAACTAACTACTAACTAACTAACTAACTAACTACTAACTAACTAACTAACTAACTAACGAACTAACTAACTAACTAACTAACTAACTAACTAACTAACTAACTAACTAACTAACTAACTAACTAACTAGTATAGCTTTAAGCTTTATATATAGAGATTTTAAGCTATTATAGCTTAAAGCTCTCTCCTCTATATATAGAGCTTTATCAACATGATTGTACAAATATATGAATGACTTACCGAACGAGTGAGTGAACGACTGACTAGAAGGTATATTAAGATAGCTTTAAGCTTTATATATAGAGATTTAAGCTATTATAGCTTAAAGCTCTCTCCTCTATATATAGAGCTTTATTAGCTAGTATAGCTTAAAGCTTTATATATAGAGGTTTTAAGTTAATACAGCTTAAAGCTCTATATATAGAGGTTTATTAGCTAGTATAGCTTTTATATAGAGGTTAATTAGCTAGTATAGCTTAAAGCTCTATATGTAGAGGTTTATTAGCTAGTATAGCTTTTATATAGAGGTTAATTAGCTAGTATAGCTTAAAGCTCATATATAGAGCTTTATTAGCTAATATAGCTTAAAGCTCTATATGTAGAGGTTTATTAGCTGAAGTATAGCTTAAAGCTCTGAATATAGAGGTTTATTAGGTAGTATAGCTTAAAGCTCCATATATAGAGGTGTTAAGCTTATGTAGATTAAAGCTCTATAAGCTATACTAGCTTAAAGCTCTATATATAGAAGTGTTGAGCTAGTATAGCTTAAAGCTCTATATTTACAGTTATAGTAGCTAGTTTAGCTTAAAGCTATACATATAGAGGTTTATTAGCTTGTATAGCGTAAAGCTCTATATATAGTAGTTTATTTGCTACTTTAGCTTAAAGCTCTATATATAGAGGTTTTAACTCAGTACAGCTTAAAGCTTTATATAAGGAGGTTTTAACTCAGTATAGCTTAAAGCTTTATATAAGGAGGTTTTAACTCAGTATAGCTTAAAGCTCTATAAAAAGTGTTTTTAACTTAGTATAGCTTAAAGCTTTATATATAAAGGTTGTAAGCTAATATAGCTTAAAGCTCTATATAGTATAGCTTAAAGCTTTATATATAGAAACTTTATATACATACAGAAAAAGTGAATTATGTAACTTTCTTCCCTTTCTAGTGTGATGTGTAACCAAACCCCATTTGACCTTAAAGGTTACTGAACTTTTATTTATAAGATATTTTAAGTTTATTTTAATCCGTAATACCAAAACCAATTGAAATCTTTATAAACAATAAATCTAACATAAAAAACTTGAACTTTACTTAATTTTTTTATTTTTGCAATGTTCTAATGTTTTATTTTTTTTCTAATTTTTCTGCTTTAGTCACGTGCCTGCAATGACATGACGTTGTACAATTTTTTTTATTTTATTTTATTGAGGCCATAAAAAGATTTGTTATTGAGCTACCACATCATTTTTTTGTTCTCCTTGTAATTTTTTTTTTCTGTTGCCAATATTCCACATATTTAAACACATGTTCGAATTTTTCATACTAGAAGTTTGTTGCGGGGGGAGAAAGGGGCATAATATTGTGTCAAACCATCATATTTGGTCATTCAAGTCTTGTGGCAGTAGTGGCGCGCTTACAGGCAGTTTAATTTTTTTATGATGTGGAAAATTTTTATGAATTTTTATTTAAACCACATATGAGTGTAGAGGTCTTTTGCTTAAGTTTTTTTTGTTTCCTTTAAGTGTAAAGGAAACCACTTTTACTTTCCTTTCTTTTTTCAGCTATTTTTTAGCCAATGTTGTGAAGAATAAGAAGTCTTGAGTATAAATAATTGCCGGTTATTTAAGGGATACTAAAATATGGTATTTATGCATATAAAGGGAAGATGTTCCATAAAAACAAAATCTAATGATGTCATCAAAAATGATGCCACATATGAAAATGTTTTGAAAAAACTTTTTGGGGAGCTTTTTTTTAGCCCAAAGTTGAAGATTTGGAAAATTAACTTAACTTTATTATAACTTATTGAAACATTTTCTGTTTTTTTCGGAAAATAATTTTTAAATAACTATAAATTAATACCAATACCAAATCTATATCTATATCTAAGCATCAATATCGAAAAAGCCCAAAAAGTAACAGAAAAAAAGTAAATTCATATAAAACCCATTAATTTAACAAAACTGTCAATACAAGACTCAAGAGTTAATGCCAAACCAAATTCCCATATCAGAAAATAAATATAGACATAAGGAAAATATATACTTACACGACAACTAACAAATACAGACACATAGATTATTTACTCACACACTTGCTAAACAATACCTACTCAAAAGAAGAAAAAAACAACAAAATTCTAGGCTTATTTTCCAAATAAATGCTGATATTATACTTTTACTTGATTTGTTTTCTTTTTGCAAAACTATATTTTTCAGGCCAAACACAAGGAAAGGAAACAAAACAAAACAGTCATTCATCCATCCATCCACCCACCACTTCAGCCAACAATCAAGATGGTCAAGTCATTGTTTAGGTAAGTTTTTTTTTTTTCTTTTCCAATACACATTTGGTCTCGGTGGGGGTATAATTTTAATGGTCACTGTTAAGTTTAGTTTATCTACTTTTTTGTTTGTTTGCACTAACAAGAGGTGGAGCACTGCCAGATAAGCCCATGTAGCTTTTTTTTCTTTCAAAATTTAGATTTTAACAGATTTTCTTAAGATTTTGTATTTGAGTGTCTGAGCTGCTCTGTTCTGCTCTGCTCCTTTGTGTATTTGAAATTGACAAATTAATATGTTTTGTTTAAGTTTTAGACAGCTTTTTTTTGTTTTGTTTTGCAAAATTAGATAAAGCAAATGATAAATTTTATTTATTTTCTTAAAAAGTTAGAAAAAAAGTGCAAAAGTTTTGCAGCAGCTATATCAGATAGGATTTTCTTTTTCTGACCGAAATATGGTGCCATTTTAAGTTTTATTCTTAAGCAGAAGATAACAATTAAATTGGTATCAAAAACTTTGCTAAATAAAGTTATTTATTGGTGGCTGCTATAGCTTAAAGCTTTATATAGGGATTTGAACTAAAAAAGTGCAAGGCTTTCGACAGAGATTTTTAGTTAGAAGCAATTCTAAAGCTAAAATAGCTTAAAGCTTAATGAAGATAGCTTTAAGCCTCATACAAAGATTCACGGCTATACCAGTTTAAAGTTCTATATACATATACATATGTAGCTTTCATTTCCAAGGAAATTGAAGCTTGAACATAGAGTACTATAGAAGCTTAAAGCTCAGTTTGAAGTCTATAAAGTTCAATTAAAATTCAAGACAGAATAGGATTAAAACTAAGTAAGTAACATGTTGAAACGCAGAGATATTAAGGAAAAACACAAATTTAATGATTTCAATTAAACATTTTATTAAACTAATTAATAAACGAAATGAGAGAAAAAGAGAAACGTAACGTTAGTTTCGTCATGCCATTCGTTATTTATATTATGGAGATCGGAAAATTACTTTAAATAAGAAAAACTTGGCAAGTAAATGAAATAATGGGAAAGGGTCCATCTGATTTCTTAAAACTATATTGGATCCGACTTTTCAGTTATTTCATCAATAATCTAATTAAAAAGAAAAATTACCACAAATCATATTTTTCACTAAAACTTTCACTAAAAATACAATTTTTCACTAAAAATCTAATTTTCCACTAAAATCAGTATTTTTCACTAAAAATCTTATTTTTCACCAAAAATCAAATTTTTCACTAAAAATCTTATTTTTCACTAAAATCAAATTTTTCACTAAAATCCGTATTTTTCACTAAAAATCCAATTTTTCACCAAAAATCAAATTTTTCACTAAAATCCGTATTTTTCACTAAAAATCCAAATTTTTACTAAAAATCCAATTTTTCACTAAAAATCCAATTTTTCACGAAAAATCCAATTTTTCAACAAAATCCAATTTTTCACTAAACATCCTTTTTTCACCAAAATTCGATCTTTCAATAAAATTTGATTTTTAGTTAGTTAGTTAGTTAGTTAGTTAGTTAGTTAGTAAGTTAGTTAGTTAGTTAGTTAGTTAGTCAGTTAGTTAGTTAGTTAGTTAGTTAGTTAGTTAGTCAGTTAGTTAGTTAGTTAGTTAGTTAGTTAGTTAGTTAGTTAGTTAGTTAGTTAGTTAGTTAGTTAGTTAGTTAGTTAGTTAGTTAGTTAGTTAGTTAGTTAGTTAGTTAGTTAGTAGTTAGTTAGTTAGTTAGTTAGTTAGTTAGTTGTAGTTAGTTAGTTAGTTAGTTAGTTAGTTAGTTAGTTAGTTAGTTAGTTTAGTTAGTTAGTTAGTTAGTTAGTTAGTTAGTTAGTTAGTTAGTTAGTTAGTTAGTTAGTTAGTTAGTTAGTAGTTAGTTAGTTAGTAGTAGTAGTTAGTTAGTTAGTTAGTTAGTTAGTTAGTTAGTAGTTAGTTAGTTAGTTAGTTAGTTAGTTAGTTAGTTAGTTAGTTAGTTAGTTAGTTAGTTAGTTAGTTAGTTAGTTAGTTAGTTAGTAGTTAGTAGTTAGTTAGTTAGTTAGTTAGTTAGTTAGTTAGTTAGTTAGTTAGTTAGTTAGTTAGTTAGTTAGTTAGTTAGTTAGTTAGTTAGTTAGTTAGTTAGTTAGTTAGTAGTTAGTTAGTTAGTTAGTAGTTAGTTTAGTTAGTTAGTTAGTAGTTAGTTAGTTAGTTAGTTAGTTAGTTAAGTTAGTTAGTTAGTTAGTTTAGTTAGTAGTTAGTAGTTAGTTAGTTAGTTTAGTTAGTTAGTTAGTTAGTTAGTTAGTTAGTTAGTTAGTTAGTTAGTTAGTTAGTTAGTTAGTTAGTTAGTTAGTTAGTTAGTTAGTTAGTTAGTTAGTTAGTTAGTTAGTTAGTTAGTTAGTTAGTTAGTTAGTTAGTTAGTTTAGTTAGTTAGTTAGTTCGTTAGTTAGTTAGTTAGTTAGTTAGTTAGTTAGTTAGTTAGTTAGTTAGTTAGTTAGTTAGTTAGTTAGTAGTTAGTTAGTTAGTTAGTTAGTTAGTTAGTTAGTTAGTTAGTTAGTTAGTTAGTTAGTTAGTTAGTTAGTTAGTTAGTTAGTTAGTTAGTTAGTTAGTTAGTTAGTTAGTTAGTTAGTTAGTTAGTTAGTAGTTAGTTAGTTAGTTAGTTAGTTAGTTAGTTAGTTAGTTAGTTAGTTAGTTAGTTAGTTAGTTAGTTAGTTAGTAGTTAGTAGTTAGTTAGTTAGTTAGTTAGTTAGTTAGTAGTAGTTAGTTAGTTAGTTAGTTAGTTAGTTAGTTAGTTAGTTAGTTAGTTAGTTCGTTAGTTAGTTAGTTAGTTAGTTAGTTAGTTAGTTAGTTAGTTAGTTAGTTAGTTAGTTAGTTAGTTAGTTAGTTAGTTAGTAGTTAGTTAGTTAGTTAGTTAGTTAGTTAGTTAGTTAGTTAGTTAGTTAGTTAGTTAGTTAGTTAGTTAGTTAGTAGTTAGTTAGTTAGTTAGTTAGTTAGTTAGTTAGTTAGTTAGTTAGTTAGTTAGTTAGTTAGTTAGTTAGTTAGTTAGTTAGTTAGTTAGTTAGTTAGTTAGTTAGTTAGTTAGTTAGTTAGTTAGTTAGTTAGTTAGTTAGTTAGTTAGTTAGTTAGTAGTTAGTTAGTTAGTTAGTTAGTTAGTTAGTAGTAGTTAGTTAGTTAGTTAGTTAGTTAGTTAGTTAGTTAGTTAGTTAGTAGTTAGTTAGTTAGTAGTTAGTTAGTTAGTTAGTTAGTTAGTTAGTAGTTAGTAGTTAGTTAGTTAGTTAGTTAGTTAGTTAGTTAGTTAGTTAGTTAGTTAGTTAGTTAGTTAGTTAGTTAGTTAGTAGTTAGTTAGTTAGTTAGTTAGTTAGTTAGTTAGTTAGTTAGTTAGTTAGTTAGTTAGTTAGTTAGTTAGTTAGTTAGTTAGTTAGTTAGTTAGTTAGTTAGTTAGTAGTTAGTTAGTTAGTAGTTAGTTAGTTAGTTAGTTAGTTAGTTAGTTAGTTAGTTAGTTAGTTAGTTAGTTAGTTAGTTAGTTAGTTAGTTAGTTAGTTAGTTAGTTAGTTAGTTGGTTGGTTGGTTGGTTGGTTGGTTGGTTATTTAGTTTGTTAGTTATGTATGGCTTCTATGTACGGACATCTTTGAATGAATTCCGATAGCTATCTTTGACTTTTGCTTGTATATTTACATATATTCCATGACAGTTAGCAGTCCATATTAATGGCTACAAACTTCTTAAACTAGTAACAAGATATTTTCTAATATGAAGCTAAAAAGTGTTCATTTATTTCAAAATTCATTTAATACTAACATTCTAACCTTAAATTTTAACTAACCACTAAATATAAATTATTTTGGTTTTTTTATTACTATTAATTCTCGCCTGAAAGTATGCTTTAATACTACTTATTATCTACACCCTTTAGGGTATGCTTTAAATTTCAAAGTTTATTAAATTAGTTTATAATCCATCAATTTGATTCAATTCAAAATAGATTTTTGCCAAACAGCACAACCAAAGTTGAAAACAATTTCAATTTACACCTAAAACTTGTCAACTTCAAACAAAAAAAGAAACGCTCACAGACAAACAAATTGCTATCATTCAATTTACTCAGCTTAAAATTTGCAACACAAACTTGAATGCAACAAAATACACACACTTAAACTCATACAACAACAGCCCAGCAGTTACTCTAGAGTCCTAACCTATTGTCAAGAGAGTCATTCGCCACTTCAGAGTTCCCAAGTAATCTAGAGATGGGATAATTGAATATTTTAAAAAGTAGTTATTTAATCCCTCAATAGCTTGGTATTATCTCCTGTAACTGCAGGGACATGTTTTAGTATACGACAACATATGCACACATACATGCAAAATCTTACATCCTTCCTTTCTTTCAAAGAATCTTGCAGTCTCATGTTCAGTTTTGACTTTTTTTGATTTTTTCTCTTAGTTTTTCGTTTATTTTGCTAGAAAATTGAAAAACAAAGAACTAAAAGTAGATGGAAGAAAATCATCTTCAATGTATCTCTAAGGATTCTGGAGCAAAATAAGAAAAAAATAATAATGAAGAAAAGGATGTAGAACTGCATGGTGTATTGTTAAAACAAATAAAGCGTAATGTTCTTAGGTTTACACATACGTTCTACTCTATCGATGTAAAGATATTGTTTAAGCAAAAGATTGTTAAAAAAAATGTATATTTTTCTTTAAAAACATACATACATACGTACACAAAAAGGATTTTCTTTATAAGTCATAAGGAAAATATTTAAACATTAGATAAGAGAACATATGAATTGTTAGAGAGTGGTAAGGGACACACTGCACTTTTCTGTGATGACTCTAGGTTTGATGTTGGATTTAGTGAAAATCACATAAAAACTAGTGTTGATGTTTTTTAAAAATGGTGATATTTTAAAGGTTATTGTGGCAGCCATAGTTATTGCTGTTGCAACATGCAACAACACACATTTGTTCAATATGTTTACATACATTTAACATATTGCTCATACATTTTATACTTCTAATATACATTGTTTACATGTGTACATATGTATACGAACATGGGATTTATACATGCGTCATACAGGAAAAAAAAGGGATGCATATGAACTTCCACTACCATCTAGGAAAACCTTGCACGTCTTAAACTTGAAGACTTTGATATTTAGCAAACTACATGTATGTGTAGAGCTTGTTTTTGCTATAACCTCTTGAATAGGGGATTTCGGTGCAAATTTATATTATAAGTTTCTCTTAAAGTTTGTAACAAATATATTTCTGTTAGAGGGACTTTAAGGTGAAGGTCCTTAGATCTGTTATGGTTCTACTATAGTCTGATTTCATGCACCGCTTATGATCTTAAATACTAAGAGTGACCTCTACTAGAGTCCGGTCTACTGCCTTAACTATAGACAAATATATGCACTTGAATATAGTCTGGTCTGGACAATAATCTGGACTATAGTCTAGAGTCCGCACTTTAGTTTAGAGTTTTTACTATAGTCAATAGTCTGAACATAGTCTAGAATGTCTGGACTATAGTCTAAAATCTGGTATATAATCTATAGTCTGGACAAAAGTCTGTAATCTGGACTATAGTCTATAGTCTGGTCTATTGTCTGGTCTATAGTCTGGATTATAATCTGGACTATAGTCTGGACTATAGTCTGGACTAGAGTCTGATCTATAGTCTGGACTATAGTCTATATTCTGGACTAAAGTCTATAGTCTGGTATATAGTCTGGTCTATAATCTGGACTATAGTCTGGTCTATAGTCTGGACTATAGTCTGGTCTATAGTCTGGACTATAGTCTGGTCTATAGTCTGGACTATAGTCTGGTCTATAGTCTGGACTATAGTCTGGTCTATAGTCTGGACTATAGTCTGCACTATAGTCTGGAATATAGTCTGGTTTATAGTCTGCACTATAGTCTGGTCTATAGTCTGGACTATAGTCTGGTCTATAGTCTGGACTATAGTCTGCACTATAGTCTGGACTATAGTCTGGACTATAGTCTGGACTATAGTCTGGAATATAGTCTGGTCTATAGTCTGGACTATAGTCTGGTCTATAGTCTGGACTATAGTCTAGACTATAGTCTGGACTATAGCCTGCACTATAGTCTGAACTATAGTCTAGACTATAGTCTGGACTATAGCCTGCACTGTAGTCTGGACTATAGTCTGGTCTATAGTCTGGACTATAGTCTAGACTATAGTCTGGACTATAGCCTGCACTATAGTCTGGACTATAGTCTGGTCTATAGTCTGGACTATAGTCTAGACTATAGTCTGGACTATAGCCTGCACTATAGTCTGGACTATAGCCTGCTCTATAGTCTGGACTATAGCCTGCACTATAGTCTGGACTATAGCCTGCACTATAGTCTGGACTATAGTCTGGAATATAGTCTGGTCTATAGTCTGGACTATAGTCTCTATTATATTATAGTCTATAGTTTGGACTATAGTTTATATTCAGACTCTATAGTATAGACTGTAGTATATAGTCTGAACTATAGTCTATAGTCTGGACTGTATTATGTCTGAACAATAGTCCATATTCTACTAGTGTATAGTCTGGACTGTAGTCTAAAGTCTGGACTATAGCCTATAGTCTGAACTTTAGTCAATAGTTTGAACTATTGTCTGATCAATAGATAGGACTATGGTCTATAGTTTGGACTATAGACTATATTCTGGACTATAGCCTATAGTCTGGACGATAGTCTAGATCAGACTAGTGTCTATAGTCTAGACTGTAGCTTATAGTCTGGCCTCTAGTCTATAGTCTGGACTGTAGTATATAGTCTGGACTTTAGTCTATAGTCTAGATTTTAGTCTATTGTCTGGACTATTGTCTATAGTCTGGACTATAGTCTATAGTCTGGACTATAGTCTATAGTCTGGACTATAGTCTATAGTCTGGACTATAGTCTATAGTCTGGACTATAGTCTATAGTCTGGACTATACTCCATAGTCTGGACAGTAGTATATAGTCTGGACTATTGTCTGTAGTCTCGACTATAGCCTAATCTATAGTCTGGACTATAGTCTATAGGTTATACTGATCACGGATTTCTATTATATTTTCAGTGTTATGCTTATTAAACAGACTTCACCCGATTTTGGGTTTTCATACCAAAATAGATTTTTGAATCCGTAGGGGCAAGGTGCATCATTAGTCGTGGTAGTTCGCTAGTTTAGAGTTTTCTTTTTCTATGCAGTAAACATGTAAATGAAAATATGTTCGGCTCCTAACACACATATTATTTTACCTTGTTATTAATACCAGCAACCAATATGAATATACAGCCAGGACTACTAGGAGTTCTTTGGATTTAGTATCAGCTATAGTTTTTCGTTTTTAGTGTATTTTCCCTTTAACATTTTTTGTGTCTGTTATGTTTTCCTACTTTTTATATTTTTTAGTATTTAATTTACATGATAAACCGTATAATTTACCATAAATAATATTATAAAATGCATTTAATAGAATTTCTATTTATAAGATTTACATGACAGCCAGACAGACAGCGCAAGACAGCCGGTAAAAATACAAAGACAGACAGATTATGAGACAAATGCAAACGTATGTAGTATGTATTTAAAGGAGAGTGTTTAAGGCAGAATGCAAAAAGTATTTGAATAGTTTTATTTTTAGAAATACAACAAAAAGCAGAAATTAATTTGTTAAATTGTTAAAATACAATAAAGTTTAATGTTTTGCATGTTTTATTACTATTTTATATAACATTTAAAATTATTCACACATTTGTTATAAAATATCTATAAATTGACTTTTCGTGGCTTAGGGTAAGACATGTCAAAACATGTTAAAATTACCGTAATCAAAAAATCAATTAATAATAATCCAAACACCCAGACAGGCAAACGAACCGACAGACAAGTAGATGAAAATGACAGTAAGTTATGAAAAGAAATATAAATACAATTTTCCTCAATTCTTTTTGCTAAAAAATGTATAATTAAAACGCCACAAGGAGTTTAACTTTTTCAGTTTATACTGAATTGCAAATTTTGCAGAACAGACAATTTTGAAGTTATGTAATTAATTTTTCCCATAGCATTGAAATTGTTGGTAACCGCAACTAATAACTAATATAAATTTACCTTAAACTAGAAAAGTATGATTTATACCCAGCAGATTTAAAACTTACTTACTTACTTACTTTACTTACTCTACTTACTTACTTCTACTTACTTACTTACTTACTACTTACTTACTTACTTACTTACTTACTTACTTACTTACTTACTTACTTACTTACTTCTACTTACTACTTACTTACTTACTTACTTACTTACTTACTTACTTACTTACGTACTTACTTACTTACTTACTTACTTACTTACTTACTTACTTACTTACTTACTTAACTTACTTACTTACTTACTTACTTACTTACTTACTTACTTACTTACTTACTTACTCTACTTACTTACTTACTTACTACTTACTACTTACTTACTTACTTACTACTTACTTACTTACTTACTTACTTACTTATTACTTACTTACTTACTTACTTACTTACTTACTTACTTACTTACTTACTTACTTACTTACTTACTTCTTACTTACTTACTGACGTACTTACTTACTTACTTACTTACTTACTTACTTACTTACTTACTTACTTACTTACTTACTTACTTACTTACTACTTGACTTACGTACTTACTTACTTACTTACTTACTTTACTTACTTACTTACTTACTTACTTACTTACTTACTACTTACTTACTTACTTACTTACTTACACTTACTTACTTACTTACTTACTTACTTACTTACTTACTTACTTACTTACTTACTTACTTAGGCTACTTACTTACTTACTTACTTACTTACTACTTACTTACTTACTTACTTACTTACTTACTTACTTACTTACTTACTTACTACTTACTTACTTACTTACTTACTTACTTACTTACTTACTTACTTACTTACTTACTTACTTACTTACTCTTACTTACTTACTTACTTACTTACTTACTTACTTACTTACTTACTTACTTACTTACTTACTTACTTACTTACTTACTTACTTACACTTACTTACTTACTTACTTACTTACTTACTTACTTACTACTTACTTACTTACTTACTTACTTACTTACTTACTTTACTTACTTACTTACTTACTTACTTACTTACTTACTTACTTACTTACTTACTTACTTACTTACTTACTTTACTTACTTACTTACTTACTTACTTACTTACTTACTTACTTACTTACTTACTTACTTACTTACTTACTTACTTACTTACTTACTTTATCTTACTTACCTTACTTACTTACTACTTACTTACTTACTTACTTACTTACTTACTTACTTACTTACTTACTTACTTACTTACTTACTTACTTACTTACTTACTTACTTACTTACTTACTTACTTACTTACTTACTTACTTACTTACTTACTTACTTACTTACTTACTTACTTACTTACTTACTTACTTACTTACTTACTTACTTACTTACTTACTTACTTACTTACTTACTTACTTACTTACTTACTTACTTACTTACTTACTTACTTACTTACTTACTTACTTCTTACTTACTTACTTACTTACTTACTTACTTACTTACTTACTTACTTACTTACTTACTTACTTACTTACTACTTACTTACTTACTTACTTACTTACTTACTTACTTACTTACTTACTTACTTACTTACTTACTTACTTACTTACTTACTTACTTTACTTACTTACTTACTTACTTACTTACTTACTTACTTACTTACTTACTTAA
>NW_023995833.1:2500-81532 GCF_015586225.1 Lucilia sericata
TATTTAGCTGGACATATTTAATTTTAGCTTGAAACTGGACAAGCATCAAAAAAGCTGGACAATCCAGCCAGGCTGGCAACCCTAGTGTAGGACCATTAATGGTCATAGTTCCCATATAAGGTCAACTTTCGAAAAATACTAAAATACAAATAACTAATTAAGAATAATATTCAACAAAAATATGTTTTGTGTATACATACATATATCACTTTGCATATAAGGCCCATTTCCGATAACCACGTAATCGCATATATTTCATAACTGAATGAAGATATCGGTATAAAATTAGTCATGAATGTGTTTCAAGTAGATATTAATATCGATTTCGAAATGATGCACCCAAATAAGAGTCATCTTCTTCTCAGTAAATGGAAGGGATTTATGGAAAAAATTGTAAGCTATTACTATTTACATGTAAAAGTTCTAAGGAAGTTCTGACAAATTCAAAGAATAATACTGAACAAAGTAATTATTATAATATAATATATATTATATAAATTTTTTATGTCATATTCTTAATTACCACCTTGTTTCCAGATTAATTAGATTATATATATACTATTTTGCTAAATTCAGTTATTTTACCAAAAGGTTTCTATACCAGATGCTAACGAGAGTTTTATTCAACTATTATAAATGATTATGAAAAGATAATATCAGAAATTAAAGAGAAATACATATTATTACAGAAGTTGAACTATTCATCCTTTTATAATAGTTGTATGTCATAGTATTTCTAATCTTGAAAAATTTTACGTATATTTTGATAAAACACTCTTAAAATGTGACTAGTTTTTGAAAAGTTTAGATATTTGCTTTAAAATAATTTATGCATTGTCCTTAGAATATCCAAAAGGTTGCCAAGGTCCGTGGATATTTATTCATTAATACTTTTACGACATTAAACCTATTAATGATAAAAAATTATAAACCAACAACCATTAACTAATATCGAATAAAAACATTAATTTTAGGGACTTTACCTTATTCCATCTACAATATCGTCTATATAGTCTTTCTAACGATATATATAGTCCGGAACGTATTTTTTCAGAACTTGGACTAGGAGGGGGCAAAAAGGGTGTAAAATGGGTGGAAAACGGGCAAAATGAGTACAATTGATAGTAAATACTGATTTTGTCTATCCTTATGCAAAATTTTATCGATTAAACTACTTAATTTGTTAGAAATATAAATTAATAAAGTGCCGTTGCGAAAATTGGACAGGAAGGGGACAAAAAATAGGCGAAAATCTGACAAAATTAGTACTTTTGGGCTTTAAGAACGATTTTTTCTATTCTAAAGCCAAAATATTATAAACTATGATTTTGATAGTCTCAGACATATGTTCATATATTTAGAACTCCCACCCTTAGGGGAAAGAGCCGGTAAAAAAGGGAAATCTGTATTTGCTGCGTAAAGAGACTCAATAAATGCATATTTTCAGACAATTCAAACTACTTCAATGAATAAATAAAACAAATAAATAAACAAGTAAAAATTTATAGTTGATCATGGCTGACGATATGATGCCCTACACCAGTGATTACGTTACAAATGTTGATTATTTTTTTAATAATAAAACATTTAAATTAATTTTTACTTTATTTCAGAAATATTTTAACAATTTATTGACAAAAAAGGATTTTCTGAAAGAGAGTTATATGGGGGTAGACGGTTAATATTTCGTATTATACACGAAATTTTTGTAAATATTACGAAAATATAAGTTACGAAATTTTTTTTCGTAAAGTTGAGCATGGATAATTTTCAGTGTACTCAAGCAAAACCATTTCTGATTAAGCTTTTAAAGTGTCTGAAATATGTATTATTTAGCAAAGTTCCGTTTCGAAATAGGAGGATAGGCGAAAAAAACAGGAAAAATTTGTACTTCTATGTTTTAGTCTGAATAATAAAATATTTTAAACGATGAGTTTTTAGTTTCAGAGATATGTGTATTCGAAAGTCCACCCCTGGAGGGAAAGACATAAAAAAGAAATTCAAACTAAATGTGCAAAAACGGCATATTATGCGTTCCTTTGCTACATTTTTTGTAGTTTTATGAAACTTTAGAAATATATATTTTTTTATTAATATTTTTCCGTAATCGGTCAAAATATGTGTTTTTGAAAAATGTTTTTGCAAAACATCATTAAAGAGGGAAAGGTTCGTCTCTGACGTGATTTTCTTAATAACTGTTCTACAACATCGATTTCTGAAATGATACAAAAAATATATAAAACAAAATACATAAATTTGAATAATTCAATGGAGAAAGAGGGTATGGGTAGTATTTTGGTACTGTGTTGGTATCTTTTATAAATATTGTTCAAATTCAATGAAATTTCTTTTATAGCTTTATAAGATCACAAAAAAATTGCAAGGAGTTTCTTTATAAGGAGACCTTCAGCATTTTTTGAAACATGAATAAGTTAGGGAAAAATTATCACTTTATGCTTTAAGTCAAGAATTATTCTTTCTCCTAAGTTAAATATGTATATTATAGTTTTACCTAACTAGATATTATTAGAATTAAAATTTTGGAATCTTTTAGCTTTGTAAATTGGAAAAAAAATTTTGAAGTAATCTCTTAGTGAGGAATAAAATGAGTAAACTTTTTTCATTTCGTAAATGCTATGTTATGTTATTTAAGTCAACGAAATTTTTATATTTCTAAATGTTGAAAAATTTCAGAAATTGATCTATGGACATAAAGCACATTTTGTAGTTTACTCTAACGGGAGAATACTTAAGTACAATGTTATAAACCACTTAAAACCCCGGGCAACGCCGGGTACAAAAATCTAGTACATATATATAGAAATGAATGTGTGTTTGTGTGCTTTACTACCCTAAAAGCAATATGTTCTAATAACTGCTATATTCGTCTATGCCGAATCTTATATACCCACAATCAAATCATATGTCTTAAATTTCAGGTGAACTTCAGAAAGTGGACCTATACTATAACAACCGATGTTTTTGCTACTACAATTTAATCATTTATAGTATTTTTTCTAAACTGATTTATCATACATAAATAGTAATATACTTAGGGTGATAGTAGCACTTATTTTATCATATTTAATCATTTTTTAATGTTTTGATTTCCTGTAAATTTACTTATGGTAAATTTTGGATCCTCCTGAAATTCTACAAAGATTTTGCATTCAAAAAAACTTGTTTTGCGAATATCAATGCTTTCTAAGTCTTATATGAAGGCTTTAATCCTTTATGGCTCTATGGTCATAAAATTTGACAAAAAGATTTTAGATCCCATAAAACTAGTT
Source organism: Lucilia sericata (assembly GCF_015586225.1). NCBI lineage: Eukaryota > Metazoa > Arthropoda > Insecta > Diptera > Calliphoridae > Lucilia > Lucilia sericata. The sequence continues at coordinate 5,791 of NW_023995833.1, forward strand.
CATGACGAATTTTATCGCTATACTGGTATTTTTAAGCCAGTTATGGCCGTTAATATCGTACTATGATAGGGGATAATGTCAATTACGGACCTCAAAAAATTTTACAGTTAGAATTAAGTTCATATAAAACTTTTTAGATTTTTTTTTATGTAAATTTTCATTGCTTTCTATCATTTTGAAGAAGTTGTCTATGTCGAATTTCGGTGCTATTCCTTAATGTCGAAGTTATTGTTATGAGCGTTAAAGCCATTTTATGAGGGGACCTTATATGGAGGGTACAATCAATTATTTACCGATCCTCTTAATATTTGGCAGAGAGATTTTAGTTTCTATAAAACATGTTTATGTCAATTTCGTTGATAAACTGGCATTTTGAAGCAAATTATGAACTTTAAAGTAATTTTCTGAGAGGAACCTTATATGAAGGGTAGGGTCAATTATGAGCCGATATCCATAAAATTTGCCAGAGAGATATTTGTTCTCCGAAAACTTGTCTACGTCGAATTTCGTTGCTTTACTATAATTTTGTAGCAAATTATGAGCGTTATACTTAGTCAATTTATGAGGGGACCTTATATCGTCGTTTTTGTATTTAATTCATATATGTTGTGCCAAATCACCCATTGAAAGTCCGCCCGTTATTCGCTAAATGTTCACATGAATGTCAAAGTTCTTCATGTAAAATTTGAAGATTCTAGCTCTTATTAGTTAGTTTCTTAGATATACGAATTTTTCTATTTGATTAGTTTCTTAGATATACGAATTTTTCTATTTGATTAGTTTCTTAGATATACGAATTTTTCTATTTGATTCATGGGGGGGCCTTCAAGCTCCGCAGATGAAAGTCCGCACTTTTTGCTCCAAAATATTCAGATGAATATTAAAGTAATTTGTGCAAAATTTTAAGAATCAACTTCTATTAGTTTCCCAGATAAACGAAATTTTATATTTAATTCATATGGGAGGTGCCAAGTTCCCCATTGAAAGTCCGCCCATTATACACTAAATATTCAGATGAATGTCAAAAATTTAAAGATTCTAGCTTTAATTGTTTCTCAAATATACGATTTTTTTTATTTAATTCATATGGGGGATTTAAGCCCCCCCCAGATGAGAGTCCTCTTTTTTTTCCTCTAAAATGTTCAGATGAATATTTAAGGTCTTCGTGCAAAATTTGAAGAATTTAGTTCCATTATTTTCCCAAATAAACGAATTTTTGTATTAAATTTATATGGGAATTTCAAACATGGAATTTCAAAATAAAAAGTAGCCTATTACCTATTCCAGACATATATGAATACGCTGTGAAGAAAATCGGTTCAGCCGTTTAGTAGTATATAACGTTCAAACATACAAACAAACACACATTAATTTGTATATACATATATAGACTAGCTATACCCAGTGTGCTTTGCTACCATAAAAGCAATATAAATAAAAAAATAATCGAATTGATACTAAAGTGGCTCCGACAAAAAATCTAACTGTTATATTTTCTCCACTATAGCCATTCCGCAAATTTGTCCGTAAAAAGTTTTAGGACTCTAGCTGTTGCAGTTTCTGTGATATGCGACTTTTAAGACTAACTTTCTATGTGGGCGTGGCACTTCGCCTACTTGAAATTCTAAAACAAAAGGTAGCCAATAGTTCCTTCCAGACATACAGGAAGATACAGTGAATATTTCAGGCAAATCGCTCCAGTTTCAAGCCCCCAGATGAAAGTCCGCTCTTTTTCCTTCAAAATGTTCAGATGAATATTTAAGTTCTTCGTGCAAAATTTGAAGAATTTAGTTCTATTAGTTTCCCAGATAAACGAAATTTTGTATATAATTAATATGGGAAGTGTCGCTCTTATGGCTAATCCAGACATACAGAAATACGCTGTGAAAATTTCGTTCAGCCGTTTAGTAGTCTATAACGTTCAAACATACAAACAAACACACATTCGTTTATATATATATATATATAGAAGAAGAAGATAGAAGATGTATTTCCACAATTATAAAAATGGTTATAATATTCCATTTGGCATATTGGCAATAACTATGTAATGAGATATTAGCTCTGTTCAATAACTGAAAGTTGTTACTAGTTGGTACAAATTAGTAACAATTCTTACTTGAAAAGCGTCCATTAAATCATAAAACTTGAAAGAAGAGAAGAAAACAAGAGCGTAAACATTTTCTTTCGTTGCAAACTTTTACAAGTTCTATTTTGTACTAGTAATAATTATACGGTGTGACAAAACATAGTGCAGTTGGTCTAGTAGAGTAGATTATAGTACCATTTTTAGAAACTTCAATATACCCTAAAAAAAAAGCGTTTTCTTAACTAGACAGACCAAAACAATTATATCTCAAAATTTTCTTAACCGATTTAACATTTTTCAACTGTTTTGGAAAGAGTTTCCTTTGTACTTTTCAAAAAGTACACACACTGTTATATTTTTTAAGGAAATGTGTAAAATATTTAGATCTAAATACAAATTTTTATATTTTTTTAAATTTTTTTTACGATTCACGATAATTTTTGACACACACTTTATTAGAAAAAATATTTTTTAAATATTTTTCTATTTTAGAACATATTTTTATGAATAAAATAAAATATGAATGGTTGAAAGCTATAAAAACTGACAAAAATAGAATTTTTTCGTACAAAGGAAACTCTTTTCAAAACAGTTGAAAAATATTAAATCGGTTAAGAAAATTTTGAGATATAATTTTTTAGGTCTGTCTAGTCAACAAAAAGCGTGTTTTTCCAATATCTTCCGATTTTTAGGGTATATTGAAGATTCTAAAAATGGTATCTAGGTCTATAAAAGCATTATATCGCGTAATGAGTGTTTTTGAGTGTCGCACAGTGTTATCTTATACAAAATTGAACAGATGTCTTTTGTTTACCTTATTGTCAGTCAATGATTTTGTGTTTGTTATACCCTCCACCACCATCAGTGGTGATAGAGGGTATATATAAGTTTGTCATTCCGTGTGTAACACCAAGAAATATTCATCTGAGACCCAACAAAGTATATATATTCTGGGTCCTTATGCAATTCGGAGTCGATTTATCTTTGTCTGTCTGTCCGTCCGTCTGTCTGTCTGTGTAAAACACGCTAACGTTAAAACGAAGCAATGGAAAGTAACGAAGTTCAGCAAAAATATTCATTATTACCCGGTACAGTTTGGTATTGAAAATGAGCAAAATCAGTTCACATCCGGAAAAGTTATGAATCAAAATTTAAAACAACTCCGAAAAAATAAGCATTTTTTATACATTCTGATGTAGTTTTCTCGAAAACTGTGCAAGATAATTTCATGAAAGTCATCATACATTCGTTTCTACACAAGATTCTGATTGCTGCTGAAAATTACTAGAATCCATAATTCCATATACCTCCCATACAGAAGAACATATTCCCGGAAACTGAGTTTTTTGTTAATAACTTCCGTCAGAATGTTGATATTTTCATAAAATTTTACAATTTAATATCTTATGTCAATAGAATTCATTGAGAGAAAAAATTTTCTGGATGGGTCCATAATTCGACATAGCTCTCATACAAAATTTGGAATAAGTATTGCTCATATGCACAGAAATATCACTGTGAAATTTTTTTCCGATCGGTCCATCCTTGGTCATAGCTCCCATACAAGGTCCCCTCCCGAAAATCACTCAAACGCACATAACTCATTACTAAATTAAAATATAAATATAAAGTTTGGTACAAGTATAGCTCTCACATACAGAAATATTACTGTGAAATTTTTTTCCGATCGGTCCATAATTGGTCCCATACAAGGTCCCTTCCCAAAAATCACTTAAACGCGCATAACTCATTACTAAATTAAGATATCCATATCAAATTTGGTACAAGTATTGCTCATATGCACAGAAATATTACTGTGAAATTTTTTCCGAACGGTCCATCCTTGGTCATAAAATTTTGAAATTTTGTATTTATATATTTAATTGGTCATAGCTCCCATACAAGGTCTTAAACGCCCATTACGCATTACCAAATAAAGCTATTGATACAAAATTTGGCACAAATATTAGTTTGGTATACAAGAATTCTATTTCAAGATTTTTTTTACGATCGGTCCATAACATGGGTGCGGTCGGTCCTATGCAAGGTTCCCTTCAGAAAATCACTTGTACACAAATTACTTATTACTAAATTACGATATAGATACAAAATTTGACTGAAATATAGCTTTTATGTACAGAACTTTAGGTTAAAGAATTTTTTACGATCGGTCTGTAATTGGTCATATCTCCCATACTAGGTCTGCCCCTAAAAGCACTTTAACCGTATTTAACTAGTTGCATTATCAATTTGTGTAGAACAAAATTATATATATTTTGAAAATCCTTAAATCTTTCACACACACGCATACATGCACATTATTAAATATCGTTAAAGCATATTTTACGGCGCTATAAAAATATAAAAGAAAATGTAATGTTCAATAAATTATGGAATTGTAACAGATTTAAGCTGTTTAAATCTTGGGATTTTTCTATTTAAGACATGAGAAAACTTATTTCTACAAATATTTGATCAATAAAAAAGTATTAATATAAAAAAAAAGTAGCTGGTGGAGGGTATTTAAGATTCGGCTCAGCCGAATATAGCACTCTATCTTGTTTTAAAATAAAAATCTTTGCGAAGTGAATTATTTGTTCTCTTGAAAGTTTTTGCTAGTAAAGCGTTCCTTTACTTTTTACCAATGTTGATAGTAATTTTGTAAATTTTAATTTTACTTTCTCGTTGCAAGTATTTACTGGGAAAGTAAATGAACAGACTATGGGAAAGTAAATGAGTGCTATATTCGGCTGTGCCGAATCTTATATACCCTTCACCACAGTGTATTTAAAAAATATCAATTCTATAAAATTTTAATTTATTTCATTTTCCCGTTTATATCATTATTATAGCAATAGCAAATCGAATAACAACAACACTAAACGAAATAAACACACAAAAAAACAATTTACACAAGGCAGTAAAACCAACGGACATCCAAACATACGAAACGAAATACACAACCCAATTAAACCAACAGACATCCAAACATACGAAACTGAATACACCAAAAAACAAAAACAATATACACAAGGCAATGGAACATACGAACCGAAATACTCAAAAAAAGCAAAAACAAAATACACAACGCAATGAAACCAACAGCCATCCAAACATACGAAACTGAATGCACCAAGAAACAAAAACAATATACACAAGGCAATGAAACACACAGCCATCCAAACATATGAAACGAAACACTCAATGAATAAGCAGTGCACAGTGGTATAGGAAAAAAAAGAGGGAAATAATTCGGTAACTTCTAAACGGTTAATCCGATTTTAAAAAAATTTCGTATATAGAATCTCCTCATCGAGCACTATAAAAAATGGACTCTGTCATGATTTTTACATAATTCTTTCACTGCTTGATATATAAACTTGTTGTTAAGCGAATAAAAAAAATGGCGAAAATCGGGAATATTTGGACCCGCTATTATCAAAAAAACTAAAGTAAGGACGGTAAAAATTTTAAAATTTTAATTTTCAAATGCGAATATCTCCTAAACTATAAGAGATAATTTACTGCTTAATTTTTTATAGTGCTCGATGAGGAGATTCTATATACGAAATTTTTTTTTAAATCGGAACTCAAATGAAGAAATAGGATCGTTTTAAAAATTTAACATAGCCGAGGTGTCCTAATTTGAGGACCCCCCGCCGGGCCCCTGGTTGGCCAATAAGGTCCAAATTCAAAACCTAAACTCGACAACACCTGCATACCAAATTTCATTAAAATCGGATTAACCGTTTAGAAGTTACCGAATTATTTCCCTCTTTTTTTTCCTATACCACTGTGCAGTGTTTTTGTTGTTGCTTATATCAAAGCATGAAAAAAATTGTCTTTTTTATGAAATTTTCAGAGGTTGTCTCGGATTTTTGCTCATATCTCCGGTATTTATGGACCGATTTTGCTGATTTTAAATAGCGATCTTCTCGAAAGCATGTCTAACTGAATTATTGAAGATTCGGATCTCGCCGATATCTGGGGTCCTCTAAAAACTGATTTCAACAAACACACAGACGGACAGACAGACGGATAGACAGACAGACGGACATAGCTTAATCAACTCCGCTACCTATAAGGATCCAGAATATATATACTTTATGGGGTCGGAAAATTATATTATAGAAATTACAAACGGAATGACAAACTTATATATACCCTTCTCACGAAGGTGAAGGGTATAAAAATACGTGTATTCATCAAAAATTTATAATTCTAAAAACGTACACCATACGTCATACATCGACAGAGCGTAAAATTTTCTCTCCACACCACTTCATTTTGTGTTTTTGCATTCCATGAACTGAAAGAAAAGTTTGTAATTTTTTAGCGTTTTTTTTGTAGTGACTGCACTACTTTACAGTGTAAAGTATACAGTGAAATAGCAACAAAATAAAATGTCAGGATTTTGTATGAATAGGGTTGGAACAAATTGAAACACCACCAATTATTTTTGAACATCGCCCTCGAAAATGCATTTATTTGCAATTTTAGATACAAAATATCTTAGTATATACTCCGTGTAAATAAAAGTAAATAATTTCAATTAAGAGAAATATTTTCAATTCCAATTATATTTTCATTACACCAAAAAACACTAAAAAAATTTTAAAACTTTTCTTTCAATGCAAAAACAGAAAATTAAGTGGTGTTAGTGTGGAAAGAAAATTTACGCTCTGCCGATGTATGATTTAGTAACGTCCGAAAAGCACGCGTGCATAGAAAATGCGTTGCTCTAATATAGATATATATTCTATATCTACTATTCTATATTATAAAACATGTTTTACAGAAAATATAGCGGAATCAGTTGAATTTCTCTAATTGTATGTAATTCTTAAAAATATTGAAGAATTTAAATAACAATTAATAACATGTTTATAAACATTTTATATATTTTTAACAGTAATGCACAGTGGATTGCTTAGTAGAAAGAGTGGCAATTAATTAAGGAATGAATCCAGAATCAAATGGTCATATTTGCATAATCTCAACATCAGTCAATATTTTTTTATCTAATTTTACTGTAAAATAAAGTATTCATATCTTCCAATTTAGCGGTCGTTTTTAATTATTAATGTTTATATTTATAACAATTAAATACAGTTCATCACCAAGATAAGTATACAGAAATTCTGATTTACAAAGGGATATTATTTTTCAAAAAGCAAAAAAGTAAAACAATTATTTGTTAAAAAAATTATGATAATTATTATTTAATGCTTTTTTTCTTGATATTTTGGTTATTTGAGTTCTCATTCAAGGTGAAGTTAGGTGAAAAATTTACGTCACAAAAGTAAGTCTACAGATCATGACTTACTTTTTCGACTTTAGACCCCGGGTTTCTGGCGTGTGGGAAGAATGTTGTTTTTAATGAAGAGGAGAGCATTTTAAAATTGTTGAATAGAGGAAATTGTTTTTGATGATTTTTTTTAATTTGCAATATTCTTCTTTCTTTTTTCCTAGGAATTTGTTAGAGAAAATTTCCCTATCTTTGAGTGGGAGTTGTGTTAATGTAAAACTTGAGCTTTTCCTTTCATTTTCATATTAAATGAGTCTGTATGTATATTTGCAAAATATTTGAGTAGAAAATTGATAACTTTTTTTAAAATGTTTGAATAAATGTATTTAGTGTTTAAATATATATTTTACTAGACTTTTGTACTCGGCGTTGCTCGGGGTTTTAAGTGGTTTCATAACATTATACTTAAGTATTCTCCCGTTAGAATAAACTAAATAATGTGCTTTATGTCCATAGATCATTTTCTGAAAATTTTCAACATTTAGAAATATAAAAATTTCGTTGACATAAATAACATAACATAGCATTTACGAAATGAAAAAAGTTTACTCATTAGAGATTACTTCACAATTTTTTTTCAATTTACAAAGCTAAAAAATGCAAAATTATAATTCTAATAATATCTAGTTAGGTAAAACTATAATATACATATTTAACTTAGGAGAAAGAATAATTCTTGACTTAAAGCATAAAGTGCTAATTTTTCCCTAACTTATTCATGTTTCAAAAAATGCTGAAGGTCTCCTTATAAAGAAACTCCTTGCAATTTTTTTGTGATCTTATAAAGCTATAAAAGAAATTTCATTGAATTTAAACAATATTTATAAAATATACCAACACATTTTTGCATAAATTAATATTTCGTAAATTTTACCATATTTATTAAAAATTCACTTTTTTCAATTTATGTAAATTAATTTTGTTTATTTTACATTATACTAAAATATTTCGTACAATTTCGCATATATTAGACATGGATTTTTTTTTCAGTGTATAGACAATAATTAGTATTTACTCCCAAAAGTACGAATTTGGTCTCTTTTTCATCCACATACCCCTTCTTGTCCCTTCTTATCCAAGTTTTGGAAAATAATATAGTATATCACACCATACACCTATATATCTAACTATGTTTCAAATTTAGTGTAATTAAAAACATTATGCACACGCTACAGGTCGCAATTTGCAAGATAATTTGATGAATTTGGCACATACTCTTCCAAGGACGAATCCTATTGAAAATGGTTAAAATTGGACCATTATTTCGCATAGCCCCCATACAGTCGCACCCCCGAATATGGCTTTTGAGCTCATAAATATGTTAAATGTTCTTGTATCACACCAAAAATCTGCAAAACTAAGTTTTTTATAAGTTTTAATGACACTGCTGATTTTCGCAATGATCGGTACTCATTTGATCATATCCCCCATATAATGTCCCCTTCATAAAAGGACTTGATGGTTCAAATTCACTTATAAACACTAATATTACGGCGATATTCTACATAAATAGCTTTAATGTAGACGTTAATCCCTTTACCAAAATTTATAGGGATAGGGCCATATTAACCACCTACCCCCATATAACCAGCTTTCAGAAAATCCTTTTTTGTCAATAAATTGTTAAAATATTTCTGAAATAAAGTAAAAATTAATTTGAATGTTTTATTATTAAAAAAATAATCAACATTTGTAACGTAAACACTGGTGTAGGGCATCATATCGTCAGCCATGATCAACTATAAATTTTTACTTGTTTATTTATTTGTTTTATTTATTCATTGAAGTAGTTTCAATTGTCAGAAAATATGCATTTATTGAGTCTTTTTACGCAGCAAATACAGATTTCCCTTTTTTTACCGGCTTTTTCCCCTAAGGGTAGGATATCTAAAGATATGAACATATGTCTGAGACTATCAAAATCATAGTTTATAATATTTTGGCTTTAGAATAGAAAAAATCGTTCTTAAAGTTCTAATTTTGTCAGATTTTCGCCATTTGGCCTATTTTTTTGTCCGGTCCAATTTTCGTAATTAATTTATATTTCTAACAAATAAAGTAGTTTCATCGAAAATGATTTTGCTTAAACAATCAAAACAAATATACATAACAATGTCAAAAGATAAAAAAATCAAAAAATATTAAACTAATTAAACATGCGAAATAAACCAAATTAATTTCTTTGAATTTTAAATTCTTTTATTTTCTTTATTCCACATTTTAAACTAATAAATAAACTGTTTTTAATATAATTTTAGTTTTTTTGTTTTGGTAAACAACTGTTTGTTTTTGATTTCAGTGTTACCACTTTATCGTTTTTATATCAGTGGTGATAGAGGGTATATATACTTTGTCATTCCGTGTGTAACACCAAGAAATATTCATCTGAGACCCAACAAAGTATATATATTCTTGGACCTTATGGAATTCTGAGTCGATTTAGCTATGTCCGTCTGTCCGTCCGTCCGTCTGTATAAAACATTCTCACGTTAACACGAAGCAACAAAAATTAACGAAATTCACCCAAAATATTTATTATTGTCCTAGGCAGTTTGGTATTGAAAATAAGCAAATCGGTTCACACCGGGAAAAGTTATGAGTCAAAATTTGAAACAACCTCGAAAAAAATAAGCATTTTTTACACATTCTGATGTAATTTTCTCGAAAACTATGCAAGATATGTAATTCCATGAAAATCACCATACATTCGTTTCTACACAAGAGCTTAACTCCTGCTGATAATTGCCAGAATCGGTCAACAATTTCATATACCTCCCATACAAAAGTACATATTCCCGGAAAATATGTTTTTTGTTAATAACTTCCGTCACAATGTCGAAAATTTTACAAATTAAAATCTTATGTGAATAGAATTCATTCAGAGAAAAAAAATTCTGGATCGGTCCATAATTGGACATAGCTCCCATACAAGGTCCCCTCCCGAAAATAACTTAAACGCACATAACTCATTACAAAATTAAGATATCCACATAAAATTTGGTATAAGTATTGCTCATATGCACGAAAATATTACTGTGAAATTTTTCTCCGAGCGGTCCATAATTGGACATAGCTCCCATACAAGGTCCCCTCCCGAAAATCACTTAAACGCACATAACTCATTACAAAATTAAGATATCAACATATACACGAAAATATTACTGTGAAATTTTTTTCCGATCGGTCCATAATTGGTCATAGCTCCCATACAAGGTCCCCTCCCGAAAATCACTTAAACGCACATAACTCATTACTAAATTAAGATATTCATATAAATTTTGTCACAAGCATTGCTCATATACAGAGAAATATTACTGTGAATTTGTTTTCCTATCGGTCCATAATTGATCATAGCTCCCATACAAGGTCCCTTTCAGGAAAACACTTAAAGGCACATAACTCATTATCAAATAGTGATACCCATAAAAAATTTGGCATAAATACTATTTTTGTACACAGAAATGTTATTTGAACATTTTTTCATGATCGGTCCAACTTTGGTCATAGCTCTCATACTAGGTCCCCTCCAGAAAATCACTTAAACGCACAATATTCATTACCAAATAATGATATAGATACAGAATTTTGAAATTTTGTCTTCATATACATAATTGGTCATAACTCCCATACAAGGTCCTTTTACGAAAATCTCTTAAACGCACATTACTTATTACCAAATAAAGCTATTGATAAAAAGTTTGGCCCAAATATTAATTTTGTATACAAAAATTCTATTTCAAGATTTTTTCACGATCGCACAGTGGTATAGGAAAAAAAAAAAAGAGGGAAATAATTCGGTAACTTCTAAACGGTTAAGCCGATTTTAATGAAATTTGGTGTGCACAAAGAGGAGGTGTTGTCGAGTTTAGGTTTTGAATTTGGACCTTATAGGCCAACCAGGGGCCCGGCGGGGGGTCCTCAAATTAGGACACCTCGGCTATGTTAAATTTTTAAAACGATCCTATTTCTTCATTTGAGTTCCGATTTAAAAAAAATTTCGTATATAGAATCTCCTCATCGAGCACTATAAAAAATGTCGTCGTAGCAGTAAATTATCTCTTATAGTTTAGGAGATATTCGCATTTGAATATTAAAATTTTAAAATTTTTACCGTCCTTACTTTAGTTTTTTTGATAATAGCAGGTCCAAATATTTCCGATTTTCGCCATTTTTTTTTATTTGCTTAACAACAAGTTTATATACCAAGCAGTGAAAGAATTATGTAAAAATCATGACTGAGTCCAAAGTTATAGGCATTTAAATTTAAAAAATTAAAAAAGGCGATTTTTTGTCATTTTTTTGGGAAAAAAGTATCTTTTTCTTTTTAAGTTATCTAAAAAGTTTCTAAGAAGATGTATATAGAATTTATACTTTTTGGAAAGCTGACTTTACATAAAATACGATAAATGAAACAAAACCTAAAAAATTTTGATACCGAGGGGACCAGGTCCATCCAAAAAAACCCTATTTTTTATGGAAAATTAAATTTTGAGCAAAAATTCTCAAATCGCATAGTCGATATCAAATTATAGTGACCTGTTTTATATGACCCAATAAGTTCTTAATCATTTTGTAACGGGTTTCGATAACCCCGCCCCTGGTATGGATATAATAGGCAAAAAACCAAAAAATCCCATTTTTGGGATTTTTTAAAACTTTTTTGGGAATTCCGGGATTTCTAATAAGAAAATTCGAAATTTTTATTTAATTTTGGATTTTGAGTAAAAAAATCTACCTAACTGTAAAATTTCATCAAAAAATATTCATAAATAAAATTTTTATTGCAATTTGAAAAATTTGTATCTTCGCAAAAACTGAATAAAAAACATTTTTTAATTTTTTTTAAAAAAAGTATTCCGCGAATTTTTTAATTTTCAAAAATTATATACAGTTTTGAAAAATAGACAAAATTACCTTTCCATTGATATATAACATGCCTACCTAATGTTTTTTAAGTGACAAATTAATTAGGGAAAACTCAACATCTTTTAGAAAATTTACCTAGCACTATTATTTTCATCCATATATGTAACAAATTTAAGAGTTAACCTTATGGATGAAAATAATAGTGCTAGGCAAATTTTCTAAAAGATGTTGAGTTTTCCCTAATTAATTTGTCACTTAAAAAACATTAGGTAGGCATGTTATATATCAATGGAAAGGTAATTTTGTCTATTTTTCAAAACTGTATATAATTTTTGAAAATTGAAAAATTCGCGGAATACTTTTTTTAAAAAAAATTAAAAAATGTTTTTTATTCAGTTTTTGCGAAGATACAAATTTTTCAAATTGCAATAAAAATTTTATTTATGAATATTTTTTGATGAAATTTTACAGTTAGGTAGATTTTTTTACTCAAAATCCAAAATTAAATAAAAATTTCGAATTTTCTTATTAGAAATCCCGGAATTCCCAAAAAAGTTTTAAAAAATCCCAAAAATGGGATTTTTTGGTTTTTTGCCTATTATATCCATACCAGGGGCGGGGTTATCGAAACCCGTTACAAAATGATTAAGAACTTATTGGGTCATATAAAACAGGTCACTATAATTTGATATCGACTATGCGATTTGAGAATTTTTGCTCAAAATTTAATTTTCCATAAAAAATAGGGTTTTTTTGGATGGACCTGGTCCCCTCGGTATCAAAAATTTTTAGGTTTTGTTTCATTTATCGTATTTTATGTAAAGTCAGCTTTCCAAAAAGTATAAATTCTATATACATCTTCTTAGAAACTTTTTAGATAACTTAAAAAGAAAAAGATACTTTTTTCCCAAAAAAATGACAAAAAATCGCCTTTTTTAATTTTTTAAATTTAAATGCCTATAACTTTGGACTCAGTCATGATTTTTACATAATTCTTTCACTGCTTGGTATATAAACTTGTTGTTAAGCAAATAAAAAAAATGGCGAAAATCGGAAATATTTGGACCTGCTATTATCAAAAAAACTAAAGTAAGGACGGTAAAAATTTTAAAATTTTAATATTCAAATGCGAATATCTCCTAAACTATAAGAGATAATTTACTGCTACGACGACATTTTTTATAGTGCTCGATGAGGAGATTCTATATACGAAATTTTTTTTAAATCGGAACTCAAATGAAGAAATAGGATCGTTTTAAAAATTTAACATAGCCGAGGTGTCCTAATTTGAGGACCCCCCGCCGGGCCCCTGGTTGGCCTATAAGGTCCAAATTCAAAACCTAAACTCGAAAACACCTCCTCTTTGTGCATACCAAATTTCATTAAAATCGGATTAACCGTTTAGAAGTTACCGAATTATTTCCCTCTTTTTTTTTTTCCTATACCACTGTGGATCGGTTCATAACATGGGTGCGGTCTGTCCCATACAAGGTTCCCTTCATAAAATCACTTAAACGCACATTACTTATTACTAAATTACGATATAGATACAAAATTTGACTGAAATATAGCTTTTATGAACAGAAATTTAGCTTAAAGAATTTTTTACGATCGGTCTATAATTGGTCATATCTCCCATACTATGTCCTGCCCCTAAAGGTGCTTTCACCGTATTTAACTAGTTGCATAATCAATTTGTGTAGAACAAAATGTTATATATTTATTTTGAAAATCCTTAAATCTTTTACACACACGCATACATGCAAATTACTAAATATCGCTAAGCGCTATAAAAATATAAAGAAGATGGTGTTTGTAATGTTCAATAAATCATGGAATTGTAATAGATTTAAGCTGTTTAAATCTTTGTATTTTTTCTATTCAAGATATGAGAAAACTTATTTCTACAAATATTTGATCAATTAGAAAAGTATTAATATATAAGTAGCTGGTGGAGGGTATTTAAGATTCGGCTCAGCCGAATATAGTACTCTAACTGGTTTATGCTAAAATCGTTTGAATAAACTTTCTTACAACATTCGAAAAACATATGATAAATTGTTGTAGGAGTTGTATAGAGCTTTTACATAGAAAATACCAACAACATTGTTATGACTATTGTAGCATACAACGCTACAATTGAACTTGAAAATCACGCTTGCATTGAACAAATAAAGTTGTTTATTGTACCTACTAAAGTGGAGTAACAATGATTGTGAACAGATTTTTGCAGCAAGTCGTAAGTTTATGTTCTCAATAAAAACAAGTAAGAAAGTATAGACGGGCGTGGCCGACCATATGATACCCTACACCAGTTATGAATATTAAATGTGATTTATTTTTCATAATAAAGCATTCATCTTCAATATTCCCTTGTTCCGATACATTTAAGCAATTTATGGATGAAAAACTAATTTTCTGAAAGAGGCTTTATATGGGGGCTAAGGGCAAATATGGACCAAGCCCGATAAAATTTTGTGAATATATTTATATTTACATAATATTTTATTGTGCTGAATTTCATCGCGATATTTGTGTTTATAAGTTAATTTGGGACATTCAAGTAATTTTCTGAAGGGGACTTTGTATGGGAGCTAGGGTCAAATTTCTTTATGAAATTTGGCAGGGTTATCAAGACTTCTATAAAACTTAGTTGTGCCGTATTTTATCGATATATCTGTATATTTAACATAATTATGAGGTCAGAAGCCCTTTTCGGGGGGTTCTGTTCTATGGGGGCTAGGGGAAATAATGGATTTTAACAATTTTCAATAGGCTTCGTCCTTGGGTCAAATAAAACGTGCGTGCCAAATTTCATCCAATTATCTTGAAAATTGCGACCTGTACCTTGCGCACAAGGTTTACATGGACAGCCAGCCAGCCAGACGGACGGATATAGCTTAATCGACTCAGAAAACGATTCTAAGCCGATTGGTATACTTTAAGGTGGGTCTAGGACGAATATTTTTGTATGTTACAAACATCAGCACAAATACCCAATATACCATCCCCATTCGATTCTTTAACTATTTTCAAAAATCGGGTTTCGATATTCGATTTATTTACTTTTTGAAAAAAATGTGTTATCGGTTTTAAAGCAATGTGAATAACATAACATAAAATAAATAACATAACATAGCATTTACGAAAGGAAAAAATTTTACTCATTTTATTCCTCACTAAGAGATTACTTCACAATTTTTTTTCCAATTTACAAAGCTAAAAGATTCCAAAATTATAATTCTAGTAATATCTAGTTAAGTAAAACTATAAAATACATATTTAACTTAGGAGAAAGAATAATTCTTGACTTAAAGCATAAAGTGCTAATTTTTCCCTAACTTATTCATGTTTCAAAAAATGCTGAAGGTCTCCATATAAAGAAACTCCTTGCAATTTTTTTGTGATGTTATAAAGCTATAAAAGAAATTTCATTGAATTTGAACAATATTTATAAAAGATACCAACATAGTACCAAAAATACTATCCATACCCTCTTTCTCCATTGAATTATTCAAATTTATGTATTTTGTTTAATATATTTTGTATAATTTCAGAAATCGATGTTGTAGAACATTTATTAAGAAAATCACGTCAGAGAGGAACCTTTCCCTCTTTAATGATGTTTTGCAAAAACATTCTTCAAAAACACATATTTTGACCGATTACGGAAAAATATTAATAAAAAAGTATATATTTCTCAAATTTCATAAAATTACAAAAAATGTAGCAAAGGAACGCATAATAAGCCGTTTTTGCACATTTAGTTTGAAATTCTTTTTTTATGTTCGAATACACATATCTCTGAAACCAAAAACTCATCGTCTAAAATATTTTTACTTAAGAACGAAAAAAATCAGACTGAAACATAGAAGTACAAATTTTTCCTGTTTTTTCGCATTTTCTCCTATTTCGAAACGGAACTTTGCTACATAATACATGTTTCAGACACTTTAAAAGCTTAATCAGAAATGTTTTTGCTTGAGTACACTGAAAATAATCCATGCTCAACTTAACGAAAAAAATTTCGTAACTTATATTTTCGTAATATTTACAAAAATTTCGTGTTTAATACGAAATATTACTTAATAAAACCCTTTTCTATTTTTACGAAAGTACGAAAACCTTTCGTAATATTTTTTCATAAATTTTAGCGAAATTAAACATAATGATATTAAGTATATTATCATTAGATAAAACTACAACATTTTTATAAAATTTAAGAAAAAGTATAATATAATTGACACACTATTTTCAGAAAAAAAAAAAAAAAAATAAATAAATATTCGTGTGGAGAATAATTTTTAACTAAAATTAGAAATATAATTTTAAAATTAACAAAAATGTTTGCATAAATTAATATTTCGTAAATTTTACCATATTTATTAAAAATTCACTTTTTTCAATTTATGTAAATTAATTTTTTTATTTTGCATTATACTAAAATATTTCGTACAATTTCGCATATATTAGACATGGATTTTTTTTTCAGTGTATAGACAATAATTAGTATTTACTCCCAAAAGTACGAATTTGGTCTCTTTTTCATCCACATACCCCTTCTTGTCCCTTCTTATCCAAGTTTTGGAAAATAATATAGTATATCACACCATACACCTATATATCTAACTATGTTTCAAATTTAGTGTAATTAAAAACATTATGCACACGCTACAGGTCGCAATTTGCAAGATAATTTGATGAATTTGGCACATACTCTTCCAAGGACGAATCCTATTGAAAATGGTTAAAATTGGACCATTATTTCGCATAGCCCCCATACAATCGCACCCCCGAATATGGCTTTTGAGCTCATAAATATGTTAAATGTTCTTGTATCACACCAAAAATCTGCAAAACTAAGTTTTTTATAAGTTTTAATGACACTGCTGATTTTCTCAATGATCGGTACTCATTTGATCATATCCCCCATATAATGTCCCCTTCATAAAAGGACTTGATGGTTCAAATTCACTTATAAACACTAATATTACGGCGATATTCTACATAAATAGCTTTAATGTAGACGTTAATCCCTTTACCAAAATTTATAGGGATAGGGCCATATTAACCACCTACCCCCATATAACCAGCTTTCAGAAAATCCCTTTTTGTCAATAAATTGTTAAAATATTTCTGAAATAAAGTAAAAATTAATTTAAATGTTTTATTTTTTTTTACAGATTTCCCTTTTTTATCGGCTTTTTCCCCTAAGGGTGGGAGTTCTAAATATATGAACATACATATGTCTGAGACTATCAAAATCATAGTTTATAATATTTTGGCTTTAGAATAGAAAAAATCGTTCTTAAAGCACAAAAGTACTAATTTTGTCAGATTTTCGCCATTTAGTTAATAGTGTAGTGGGAATGGCGTAAAACTAGCAACTGGGAGATTTTAAGTTCGAATCCTGTTCGTTTTGTACAGTTTTTATTTTATTTTTGCGAAAAATAATCAATTTTTTAATCCCTATGGGTGGTACAAGAAATTGTGGACTGATTTCGATTTTCAACTCAGTGGATACCCAAACTATATGTATGACAAAATTCAAAAATAAATATTTGTGCCAAATTTTTTATGGATATCATTATTTGGTAATTAGTAATATGCATTTAAGTTATTCTCGAAAGGTGACCGTAAAAAAATTATAATAAGATTTCTGTAGATAAAAGCAATATTTGTGCCAAATTTTATATGGATATCTTTATTTCGTAAAGAGTTTTAAGCGTTTAAGTGATTATCGAAAGGAGACCTTGTATTTGAACTACGACCAATTACGGATCGATCGTAAACAAATTTTACAGTATCATTTCTGTATATAAAAGCAATGTTTGTGCTAAATTTTGTATGGATAACTTTATTTGGTAATGAGAAATATGCGTTTAAGTGATTTTGAGAAGAAGACCTTGTATGGGAGCTATGACCAATTGTGGACCTATCGTGAAAAAATGTACAGTAAGATTTCTGTAGATAAAAGCAATATTTGTGCCAAAGTTTGTATGAATATCGTTATTTGGTAATGAGTTATGTGCGTTTAAAAGTTTTTCGGATGGTAACCTTATATGGGAGCTTTTACCAATTATGGACCGATTCAGAAAATTGTTTCTTTATATGAATTCTATTGGCATAGAATTTAAATTTGTAAAGTTTCGTAAAGATATCGGCATTATTTCGGAAGTTATTAACAATAAATTAATTTCGGGGAATATGTACATTTGTATGGGAGGTATATGTAATTGTGAACCGATTTTTCCGATTTTTAACAATGTTGATCCTGGCACCAAGTGTTATATCTCTGACAAAATTCATCAATTTATCTTCAGTAGTTTTTGTAAAAAATACAAATAAATATGTGAAAAAGCACAATTTTTTTTATAGGTTGTCTCAAATTTTTACTCATAACTCTGAACCTATTTCACCGATCTTGCTGATTTTCAATACCGAACTGCTTAGGATATCAATGAATATTTTGGTGAATTTCATAAAGTTCCGTTGCTTCGTTTTAACGTGAGCGTGTTTTATACAGACAGACGGACATATCTAAATCGACTCAGAATTTCATAAGGACCAAGAATATATTACTTTGTTGGATCTCAAATGAATATTTCTCGGTGTTACAAACGGAATGACAAACTTATATATACCCTCTGTCACCACTGATGGTGGCGGAGAGTATAAAAAATGTTTTTTTTTGTTTTAGAACCTATTTTTATGAATAAAATAAAATATGAAACTTTGAAAGCTATAAAAACTGACAAAAATAGAATTTTTTCGTACAAAGGAAACTATTTTCAAAACAGTTAAAAAATATTAAATCGGTTAAGAAAATTTTGAGAAATAATTTTTTAGGTCTGTCTAGTCAATATCTTCCGATTTTTAGGTTATATTGAATATTCTAAAAATGGTAAAATGATCTACTCATCTAGGTCTATAAAAAGCATTATATCGCGTAATGAGTGTTTTTGAGTGTCTCACAGTGTTATCTTATACAAAATTGAACAGCTGTCTTTTGTTTAAATTATTGTCAGTCAATGATCTTGTGTTTGTTTTAAAATAACAAGTTAGAGTGCTATATTCGGCTATGCCGAATCTTAAATACCCTCCACCAGCAAGCTACTTTTTATTGAAACCAATCTAACTATCTATTTTTTAGATAACTCGCCAAAATTTTTGTCTAACTAATTTTGATTAGGTCCAGAAAAATTTAGAATTATTTATCTATACGCAGAACATACTTATGTCGAATTTTATCCGGATATAATAATTTAATAACGAATTAAGTGGTATTAAGTGATTTTCAACAATTAACCTTATATGGACCGGTTCGGAAAAAATTCGTACAATGATTTATATACATATATACAAAATACACATTTACGTCAAATTTTATACCTAAATGTGTATAAAATGTGCGTTTAAGTAATTTTCAGAAATGGCCCTTATATGGGAGTTGTGACCAAATACGGACCGATTCAGAAAAAATTGTATACCTATGTATAAAATGTGCGTTCAAGTAATTTTCAGAAATGGTCCTTATAAGGGAGTTGTGACCAATTATGCACCGATCAGGAAACAATTTCGTATAATGCAGAAAAAGATCAAGTATAATTTTACTCCAATAGGTGCGTTTAGGTGATTTTAGGAAGTGGACTTTATATAGGAGCTATGAGCAATTAAGGGCCTATCCCGAAAAAAATTTCGTAGAGTGATTTATGTAAAGACAAAACATATAAGTGTCGAATTTTCTCAAGATAACTTTATTTGACAATGAAATATGTGCGTTTAAGTTATTCTCAGAAGTGGACCTTATATGGGAGCTATGATTAATAATGGACCGATCCGAGAAAAAAGTGGTAAAATGATTTGTATGTACACAAGACTTATTCAAGTCGAATTTTATTCCTATAGCTTAAGAATTCAATGAAATATATGCGTGTGATTTTCGGAAGTGGACCTTATATGGGAACTATGACCAATTATGGGCCTATTCGGGAAAAATTTTGCAGAGTGATTTATATTTGGGCAAAACATGTCTGTGTCGAATTTTATCAAGATTGCTTTATTTGATAATGAAATATGTGCTTTTAAGTGATTTTCGTAAGTGAGCCTCATATGGGAGTTATGACCAATAATGGACCGATCCGTAAAAAATTATTTTGTAAAATGATTTGTACGTACACAAAATATATTCAAGTCGAATTTTATCCCGATAGCTTTAGAATTCAATGAAATATATGCGTTTAAGTGATTTTCGAAAGTGGACCTTATATGGGAGCTATGACCAATTATGGGCCTATCCAGAAAAACTTTCGTAGAGTGATTCATATTTAGGCAAAACATATTTGTGTCGAATTTTATGAAGGTAGCTTGACATTGAAATATGTGCTTTTAAGTGATTTTTGGAAGTGGGCCTTATATGGGATCTATGACCAATAATGGACCGATCCGTAAAAAATTTTGTAGAAAGATTTGTATGTATACAAAACAGATTTGTGTCGAATTTTATCCCGATAGCTTTATAATTCAATGAAATATATGCGTTTAAGTGATTTTCGGAAGTCGACCTTATATGGGATCTATGACCAATAATGGACCGATCCGTAAAAAATTTTGTAGAAAGATTTGTATGTATACAAAACAGATTTGTGTCGAATTTTATCCCGATAGCTTTATAATTCAATGAAATATATGCGTTTAAGTGATTTTCGGAAGTCGACCTTATATGGGAGCTATGACCAATTATGGGCCTATCCGGAAAAAATTTCATAGAGTGATTTATATTTAGACTAAACATATTTCTGTCGAATTTTATCAAAATAGCTGTTTACGCCAACAACATGACATATTCATGTCATTAACCCTACAACTTCAGCCCACTTGCTTTCCCATACAACGTAAACAAAAGCTGAAGTTTACGTGGATAAATAGTTATCAACATAACTATTTATCTCTTCCTAATTTAATGCCCAACAATAGAGAAATGTCAAACGGCCTAACATGTCCTAACACTGCTTCCGGATTGTAAACTAATTACTACTCTAAGTTCTTCTCTGTTCTAACCCTAGACTGATAAAGAGGTAAATCCATCCATCTAAATAAAGAATTTCGAATTTCGTTCTAAAACCCTAATTTGTTTTATTTTCTTTTCATATCTACTATTTCCGATTGGGGTTTTATTCTGAGCAAATAAAATAATTAACATTATTTTATTTACTTTTCAAGAGTGATTTTCTCCCCAGCATTTCATCCCATCGTGTTGAGCTAAACATTTGGTCCTTCGAGCCGGATTGAAAATCTCTCTTATTGTTTCTGTGGATTAATATTACCATCATTATCATCAACTCTTCATAATCATCAACTCTTCATCATCATCATCTCTTTACCATCCATTTACTAACATCAAGGTACGTTTTAGTGTTTTGCATTTATTAAGCCTTTAGTTAGTGAGTGCATTTCGATCGACACAGAGAATTTTTGTTGCTTATTTTTTTTAAATTCAACCACAACGTGGTGACTTGTTAAATAAATAATTACATAAAATAATTGAAAATTTTTGTAAAGAAACAAAATATTATTATTATATTATTGTGGGAAAATAATTAAGAAAATCGGCGAGAAATAATAATAATATAAGACGAAATAATAAATAATAATAACAGAAAAATAAAAGCTGAAAATAAGCAAAAGCCCGACGGAACGAGATCCAACAACAAACATCAACACAAGGAATATTTCTCTATTTTGGCCATCAAGTTTTTCGTCATTTTTCCGTAAGTCAACAAATCAATCCATAACATACAAAATTTGCAAGTCGTTCGGTGTTCGTCACGTCTTAGTGTAGGGTACCTTTGCTTGCGCTTTATTTCTTATGCATTTAGGTATATTTTATTTTTTCCCCTTAAAAATATTTTCAATTTCGTTTTTTTATTTTCCCATATTTACATTCCTCCCTTTTTTCCAGTTTTCTTTAAATCCATTTAATTCTCCTTAAAATATTTCCCATTTCGTTTTTTATTTATTCCCCTTTTTATTTTTTTTTTCCTTTCATCTTCCCTTACTCCCATTTTTTCCCCTTAAAAAACAATTAATGTTTTTGTTTTGGGCCATCACATTTCCCCTACTTACCCTTTTAAATACATTAATACTCTCTTAATTTACATTAAAACCTACTTGCACTCTCTTATCCATTCTATCGTAGTTATAATCTCTTATTGTTTATACGTAATCTCTATTTGATCTCCGAACATCGTTTCCCCTTTTTTTTTTTTTGTACAACTCTCTTTATCTACCGCATACTCTCCTACATATTGTTTGAGATTTTTTTTCCATTCCAACGCATCAGTGTTACCAGCAAAGTTTTCTTGTGTTTCAATATAATTTACCAAATCACTTATTAAACGTTTTGGAATATACAATTATTTGAAATTACTACTAAAACGCTGACAGATTCGTAGTCAGGAATTTTTATACGCAACGTTTTCTAAGATTTAGATTAAGATCAATTTAAGTCCACATAAACGTGTTAAATTTAAAATGTTATGGTTTTCATTTGAAAATAATTTCATGCAGTTCTAGTTCAGTTCTAGTCATCCGATATTCTAAATTTAATTAATTGATTTTCCCTTCAAAGAAGCAAGATTAATATTTTTTTGCGAGTTTAACTCATTATAAAATAAATTTTTTTTTTTAAATATTTGTTTTCATGCGAAACCCATTTTAAAGAAATATTACTTTGTTAAAGATAAAAATATCCAATATAAAAAGGTTCCCAAAATTGTCAAATTATTCTTTAAACGACATAAATAAATAGCGTCACGGCAACCCTGTTTCACACTTCCATGAGTTCATACATAAACAAGGAAAAAAATCATCACAATAGGCTTCTTCGTTGATTGCTTGTGTGACAGTATATTTTTTATTTATTTATATATATTTATATATCAAATCATTGATCTATTACTGGCTACCATTTGTTTGTGAGAGTTTTAATTATATTTGAAAATTATTATATAGAATTATATCTTAATTCGAGAATTTAAATTATTCTGATTAATTTTATTTTTTCGCTTAATTTTAATTCAAACAACAACTTTCTAATAAATTTCAATTTTATTTCTGGAAATTTCTAAGGTTATTTGTTTTAAGTTAGTTCAATTATAATTATTATAATACTTATACTCAGTCATAATATAAGTCAAATTATACTTTTCTTTCGGTTCAGGACACTTTTCATTTTGTGTCACGAACAAACCTATTGTTGGGAAGTTTCGTGGAAGTCCAACCAGAAAGTACAAATATTCGTCGTGTAGTATAATTATCCGCGAACAGACCGATTGTTGGGAAGTTTCGTGGAAGTGTAGTGCAATTTCCCATAAATAAAAGGTTTTTGTTTTCATTAAACAGCTGATCTAAAAGCTAGATATTTAAAAGAGTACATTCGTTTCAACCGCCAAAGTTAAATATATACATATTTCCGTTTTCAAAATTTCGCTATAATATTTCACAGAAAGAATTTGACTGAGTTTCTTTTAAATTCAATTGGTTTAGCTTTTCGTACAGAATAAATTTGATTACCTTTTAAACTAAATTTCCCCCATCAACGTTTCTGTTGAATTTTTTAACTGATTTGGGTTTTAACAGTTTATTTCTAATTTCAACTATACTTAATAATTTAAATTTGTTTCAAGATTTCTTCGAAATATTCAGATTTCTTAATGATAAATATTTTCTTTCGATATTAATTTTATGCGTTAAACTAAAATTTTATTTATTTATTCTCAAATTCAAGTTTTAATCAATTGTCTGTTATTAAATAAACATTTCAAAATAATTTTGGTGAAATTTGTATGAATTAGCAACGATTTTTTTTTAATATTGAGCAGATATTTAGTTTTTTTTGTGACTAATCTCTACATCAAGTGAAATAACTTTTTATAAATATTTTCATAATTTCGAGAGCTAGATCATTTTCTGATTTGATTTTTTCCCATCTGGTTTTCGAATTTGGAGTTTCAAACAAATCTTTCTAACCTTTGATAGTTCGTATTAAATTCAAAATGTCATTGGATCAATTTATTCGCTTTGCGGATACCCTGGTCGAATTCGAGGCTGACCTTAACAACAATCAGTATCCTGTGGATTCGGTTCATACCATCGAAGTCCATCGTGGTGAACTGAGATCCAATTGGAATCGAGTTAAGATAGCATACGATAACTTTTTGTCCGATATTGAGAAAGAAAGGGGCCAAACTGAAGATCCAATTGACGTAGAGTCTTTTAAGATAAAATACAAGAGTACATATACGACGTACTGTAATTGTATGAAAAAATTGTCCGAAATCTGTGATGAGCTTCGTATAGGGTCCTTGCCCCATCCAGAGCTTTTAATGCCAAACATTTCTGCTCCTGCTAATCCTGTTCCTAATATCCCTGCTTCTTCTAGTGCGTCACGAGAGTTTCCTACTTCGTTTCCTTCCGAATCTCATAGTTTTCACTTGCCACCTGTTGAGATCGAAACATTTCATGGTGAATATTCCTCCTGGCCCACCTTCCGAGACATGTTTACCGCAGTCGTATCCAACTCTCGGGCAAGCAATGTCGAGAAGTTATTCTTCTTAACGCGGAAAACCACAGGTGAGGCCAGAGAAATCGTTCAAAAAAGTCCCTTAACAAATCAAGGTTTCGACTTGGCATGGAACAATTTGTGTTTGCGATATGAGAACCGAAGGATATTGGTTAATGGTCAATTAAAGATCTTGTTTAACCTAAAGGCTTCTCATTCCGAATCAGGAAACTCTCTGAAACAATTACAAAGAGATATAAATTCTTGTATCTCTATCCTGAAACTTTATAATATAGATGTCGGAAGTTGGGATCCTATATTCGTATTCATATGTACGAGTAAACTGCCAGAGAACACCTTGACACTGTGGGAACAACAGTTAAAGGATAAAACTTCCATTCCAAAGTGGTTAGAATTAGACGAATTTTTAACTAATCGCTACAGGACTCTAGAATCTGTTTCCGAGATTCGTGGTTCAAGCAGTTCTAAAAATAATGATCCGAAACCCCAAAATATGTCTATTTCAAATTCGAATAAAAAAATTCACAGCTTTCAGACTAATGTATCTCTTCCA
Organism: Lucilia sericata; assembly: GCF_015586225.1. Lineage (NCBI taxonomy): Eukaryota > Metazoa > Arthropoda > Insecta > Diptera > Calliphoridae > Lucilia > Lucilia sericata. The sequence goes on from NW_023995833.1 coordinate 31,190, forward strand.
AAGTGTCAATTGTGTCCTAAAGAAGAACATACCATACGTAAATGTCCTAAGTTTTTAAAAATGAGTTATCAACAACGCCTTAACGAAATCAAGAAGGAGAGTATGTGTCTGAATTGCTTTTCAAAAACGCATAGTGTCAGAAACTGCACTAGCAAGCATACTTGTTTCAAATGCAAAAAAAGACACAATACTCTTCTGCATAAGGAAGATGATAACTCTAATTCTTCTCACCATGGTCCAAGTTCCAGTTCGACACTCAATCCTACTTCGGCCGCCTTTTCCCCTTCAAATTCAGGTCCAATACAGTCCATTAATACTTCAACTTCAGGCCAAGTTCAATCTTGTTTCGCTTCGAATTCAACGAGTGTTTTACTTGGAACAGCGTGGGTGAATATACTCCATTTAGGCACGAAATATCAGGTACGGGCACTAATAGATTCAGGTTCAGAGGGAACTTTTATATCCGAACGTCTTCTCAATACCCATAAGCTTCCCTCACACCCTACCAATGCCCAGATTTCGGGCCTGAATAACACTATTTCGGCAAAAGTTCAACGCCAATGCTCTCTGGTACTAGGCTCTAACATGGATAGCGACATCGCAATTCCTATCACAGCTCTTGTAGTTCCTCATTTGTCCAATAATCTCCCCTCTCAGAACTATTCCTTTTCAAGATTTTCGAGTATTCCAAATATACAATTAGCGGATCCTAAGTTCTATTCCAGTTCGAAAATTGACATGCTGATTGGTGGCGACATATTTCCAATGATTGTTCGTTCTGGGATTATACATAATGTTTGTGAATCTCTTTTAGCTCAAGAAACCATTTTTGGGTGGATTCTTACTGGTCCGGTTTCTCGTCATACCAATCCATGTCTTTCTATTGTTTCACATTTCTGCGAAATTACCTTAGATAAGGCAATTTCGCGCTTCTGGGAGGTGGAGAATCTTCCAAAGAAGAACTTTTTGTCTGCTTCTGATCGGGCATGTGAAGAGCTATACGTTCAAACAACGCGTAGGAATTCAGATGGTCGGTACATTGTGTCGTTACCATTCAAGGATGGGTTTCCAGAGAATCCAAACCTTGGCCATTCTAGATCCAGTGCAATGGCACAATTTCTTAGAAATGAGGCTAGACTAATTCGAAATGCTGACCTTAAATTGGAATATGACAAGGTTGTTCGTGAATACGAAGAACTTGGACACATGACCAAAGTAAATTCTTCCAATATTAATCAAAATAATGTGTATTATCTTCCTCACCATGCTGTGGTTAAGCCTGAAAGCGTTACTACAAAGGTTCGCGTCGTTTTTAATGCTTCGTCCCCATCTTCCAATGGATTGAGTCTGAATTCTGTCCTTCATGTAGGTCCTATTCTACAAAATGATCTCACTTTACTGATTCTTAGGTGGCGATTCTTTGAATTTGTTTTCAATGCCGATATTCAAAAAATGTATAGACAGATATTAGTTGACCCAAAACACACCCCATACCAAAGAATTCTATTCCGCGATACTCCAAATAGTTCAATTGGTGATTACGAATTGAAAACAGTCACCTTCGGCTTAAATTGTGCTCCCTATTTGGCAATTCGTACGCTTCTACAACTTTCGGATGATGTTCGGGACGCTTTCCCCATAGCAAGTTCAATTCTCCGAAAAGCAATGTATGTGGACTATGTTCTGGCCGGAGCTCATTCAAAACGAGATGCTATTCTAGCGAAAAATACCACAGGTGAGGCCAGAGAAATCGTTCAAAAAAGTCCCTTAACAAATCAAGGTTTCGACTTGGCATGGAACAATTTGTGTTTGCGATATGAGAACCGAAGGATATTGGTTAATGGTCAATTAAAGATCTTGTTTAACCTAAAGGCTTCTCATTCCGAATCAGGAAACTCTCTGAAACAATTACAAAGAGATATAAATTCTTGTATCTCTATCCTGAAACTTTATAATATAGATGTCGGAAGTTGGGATCCTATATTCGTATTCATATGTACGAGTAAACTGCCAGAGAACACCTTGACACTGTGGGAACAACAGTTAAAGGATAAAACTTCCATTCCAAAGTGGTTAGAATTAGACGAATTTTTTTATTCGAATTTGAAATAGACATATTTTGGGGTTTCGGATCATTATTTTTAGAACTGCTTGAACCACGAATCTCGGAAACAGATTCTAGAGTCCTGTAGCGATTAGTTAAAAATTCGTCTAATTCTAACCACTTTGGAATGGAAGTTTTATCCTTTAACTGTTGTTCCCACAGTGTCAAGGTGTTCTCTGGCAGTTTACTCGTACATATGAATACGAATATAGGATCCCAACTTCCGACATCTATATTATAAAGTTTCAGGATAGAGATACAAGAATTTATATCTCTTTGTAATTGTTTCAGAGAGTTTCCTGATTCGGAATGAGAAGCCTTTAGGTTAAACAAGATCTTTAATTGACCATTAACCAATATCTTTCGGTTCTCATATCGCAAACACAAATTGTTCCATGCCAAGTCGAAACCTTGATTTGTTAAGGGACTTTTTTGAACGATTTCTCTGGCCTCACCTGTGGTTGGTCCTTCGAACCGGAATCCAAACCTTGGCCATTCTAGATCCAGTGCAATGGCACAATTTCTTAGAAATGAGGCTAGACTAATTCGAAATGCTGACCTTAAATTGGAATATGACAAGGTTGTTCGTGAATACGAAGAACTTGGACACATGACCAAAGTAAATTCTTCCAATATTAATCAAAATAATGTGTATTATCTTCCTCACCATGCTGTGGTTAAGCCTGAAAGCGTTACTACAAAGGTTCGCGTCGTTTTTAATGCTTCGTCCCCATCTTCCAATGGATTGAGTCTGAATTCTGTCCTTCATGTAGGTCCTATTCTACAAAATGATCTCACTTTACTGATTCTTAGGTGGCGATTCTTTGAATTTGTTTTCAATGCCGATATTCAAAAAATGTATAGACAGATATTAGTTGACCCAAAACACACCCCATACCAAAGAATTCTATTCCGCGATACTCCAAATAGTTCAATTGGTGATTACGAATTGAAAACAGTCACCTTCGGCTTAAATTGTGCTCCCTATTTGGCAATTCGTACGCTTCTACAACTTTCGGATGATGTTCGGGACGCTTTCCCCATAGCAAGTTCAATTCTCCGAAAAGCAATGTATGTGGACGATGTTCTGGCCGGAGCTCATTCAAAACGAGATGCTATTCTAGCGAAAAATGAGCTAATTCATGCATTACAATCAGCTGGGTTCGAGCTGAGGAAATGGACATCTAACTCCGTGGATATATTAGAGGATCTTCCAAAGGATCATTTACTTCATGAACATTTTCTAAAATTCGAAGATAATAGTTCGGCAAAAAACGCTTGGAATTCGATGGAATGCTCATTCCGACGAGTTTTATTTTGACGCAAAACAGTTCGATAAGATTTCTGCATACACAAAAAGAGAAGTTCTCTCCAGAATAGCAAAATTGTTCGATCCTGCTGGCTGGCTAGCGCCATGTATAGTTCTTGCTAAAATTCTAATGCAAAAAATATGGATAGATGGCACTGATTGGGACGAGCATCTATTGCCGGATACGCTCGGTCAGTGGAAGTCGTTCGAAGACAGTTATTTGTCGATCAATTCCATACGAATTCCTCGATGGATTGGTTATGTTCCCAATTCTGAAGTCCAGTTCCACGGATTTTGTGATGCTTCAGAAAAGGCCTACGCAGCAGCATTGTACATTCGAATATCAACGAATTCCTCGGTCCAAACAAGCTTAATTTCATCCAAAACCAAAGTTGCCCCAATAAAGACTCTGTCCATTCCGAGACTTGAGCTTTGTGGGGCTTTACTTCTAGCTGAGATGATTGAGAACCTCATACCAAGCCTAGATGTGGAGAACTATACAATCTCATGTTGGACAGATTCTATAATTGTGATTTCCTGGCTGGCAAAACCACCATGTAATTGGCTCACTTTCGTTGCCAATCGTGTTTCAAAAATCAGCCAAATAGTACCTTTTTCTAAATGGAATCATATAGTTTCTAAAGAAAATCCAGCTGATTTAGCAAGTCGTGGCATTTCCCCTTTAGAATTAAAAAACAGTGAACTGTGGTGGTTTGGCCCATCATGGCTTAAGAATTCCACTTCTGAATGGCCAAACCAACGTTTATCCAGTATTCCAGTTACTGATTTAGAAGTCAAACCTGTTCGAGTTCACTTTACGTATTTTTCCGACTTTGATGATTTGTTAGAAAGATTTTCGTCTTTTCCTAGGGCTATGCGTGTAATGGCATATGTTTACAGGTTTTACTATCGTACTCACCCAAGGTTTCGTTCGAATTTCTACAGAGATTCTACTCTGGTCACTAGTTCGGAGATAGTTTCAATTCGTGACAAACTTATTTCAGTGTGTCAAAAGGCTGCGTTTCCAAATGACTACCAGGCTCTTTGTTCTCGAAAAAATCTTCCGAAATCCAGCAGTATTCTCAACCTAAACCCGTTCTTAGATCCAGAAGGTTTAATACGTTCTTGTGGTAGGCTAGAGTTTTCTTCTGAACTATCATATAATGAAAAGCATCCGATTATTATTCCATACAATTCCAAATTTGCCAGACTTTTGGTACAGTTTATTCACGATATATCCTTACATGGTGGAAACCAATTAGTTCTTCGAGTCCTGCGGACACAATATTGGATACCCAAGGCCAAAAATCTTATAAAGGCGACCATCAACAATTGTAAAACTTGCGTAATTTATAAGAAGCGCTGTCAACGACAGATAATGGCTGCTTTGCCAGCTGAACGTTGCGAAATTAGCCGTCCTTTTACTCATACAGGACTAGACTTCGCTGGTCCTTTCGACGTTAAGAGCTATTCTGGTCGCGGTTGTCGCACTACAAAGGGATATGTCTGTGTATTCGTCTGTTTTTCCACCAAGGCAATTCACCTGGAGGCAACATCCGACCTCTCCACTCCTGCCTTCCTAGCAGCATTCAGCAGATTCGTTTCACGTCGAGGATGTCCTTTACATCTTTATTCTGATAACGGGACTAACTTCGTTGGGGCATCTAGAACTTTAGCTAAGGAATTTCTTCAAACCACACAACAGCGCATTCAAGCCAACTATGCTCATCAAAATATTACGTGGCACTTTATTCCAGCAGGCGCCCCTCATATGGGTGGTTTATGGGAGGCAGGAGTTAAAAGCTTCAAGTCCCATTTCCGGAAAACGGCCGGTTGCTTCAAATACACACACGAAGAATTATCCACACTACTTTCCAAAATTGAGTCTTGCTTAAACTCCCGTCCGATTTCTCCAATGTCTACTGATCCAGCAGACCTTTGCGCCCTTACTCCGGGTCATTTTCTTATAGGTTCGCCTCTCCTCGCGCCCATCGATCCACAAATAAATAATTCATCCATATCCATCACAAACCGATGGCAAAGATTGAAGCTTGTTCATCAAAACTTCTGCCAGCGATGGAAAAATGAATATTTGAAGGAGCTTCACAAAAGAATAAAATGGAAAAGGCCTGAACAGAATCTACAAGAAGGCGCTCTCGTCGTTGTAAGAGAAGAAAACCTTCCACCGAACTCTTGGCGGCTTGGTCGAGTCACCAAAATCTATACCGGCTCCGATAATCGAGTTCGCGTTGCTGAAATATTAACTCAACGAGGGCTAATAACGCGTCCAATCGTAAAGCTTATTCTTCTGCCGACAGAATCTTAGGTGTTTACATTTCTTTAAATTATTTACTTATTTTAACATTTCTCTTTCAGATCAACATGCCTAAAATTACTTCGTCCGACTCTAAATCTTCCCCCGATAGACTTCCGAGGCAGTATAATGCATTTCCATGCAGAATTTGCAAGCGACCACATCCTTTGCGGACATGTAAGAAGTTTTTGGCAATGAACATAAACGATCGCATTCACGCAGTGCGTAAGCATAAGTACTGCTCAAACTGCCTTGCACATGACCATTCGCATGGCACATGTTTTTCGAAACTTGGATGCAAACATTGCCACAAGTTTCACCATACGCTTCTCCATGTCAATCCACGACTCGTAAAAGACTTATTGTCTCCTCGTTCTCGTTCGCCTTCTCCAAAACCATCTACGTCTCGAACAGGTCAATCCTCGTCCAGACGTAAAGAAGAGGCCTTGCCACCATCGACATCAAAATTTACATCAAAATCGACATCGTTAACATCCATTCTGCGTCAGAATACATTGGTACTTTTACCAACCGTACTGGTAAAGGTCTCTTCTCATCATGCTAGGTGCTTACTGGACTCAGCATCTACGGTTAGTCGCGTCTCAAAAGGGTTCGTTGATAAGGTAAGATTAACCGCATTCAGTCTACACGAAGAGACATTCTGTCCTATTGTTCTAAAATCTAGATTCGATTCGAGTTCAAAAATCGAGGGAAGCTTTAGGGTAGATAATCGGATAGCTCTCCGAACTCCATCAGAATCCCTTCCTGAACACTACAAAACCCATTTTCGCGATATGTTCTTAGCCGATTCCAAATTCTATGAATCGGCTTCAATTGATATGGTAATCGGTGCTGATCTTTATCCGAAGATAATTCTAGAAGGGGTTTTTTCGAAAATAGGCTTTCCTACTGCTCAAAGCACTATATTCGGGTGGACTATTTATGGTCCTTGTTCGCTTTAGATTCGAAATGCACTTTCAGGCATGCAAAATACAAAACGTATTATTTAAAACACAGAATTTCTTATTTTTGAATTTATATCTATTTCTATTATATTAAAATTGTTTTAATTTTTTTTTTTTTTATTATTTCAATATTTGTAAACTAGAATGTAAGCATTTGAATTACAGTAAAATTGAATTTAAATTTTTATAATTACTCTCTTTCTTCCTTTTTCACAGCAGTATTAAGACATGGCATGGCTCCTTTGTTCATTTGCACGTATCCTGCAAGGCGGGCGGCAATGTTTACGCCAACAACATGACATATTCATGTCATTAACCCTACAACTTCAGCCCACTTGCTTTCCCATACAACGTAAACAAAAGCTGAAGTTTACGTGGATAAATAGTTATCAACATAACTATTTATCTCTTTCTAATTTAATGCCCAACAATAGAGAAATGTCAAACGGCCTAACATGTCCTAACACTGCTTCCGGATTGTAAACTAATTACTACTCTAAGTTCTTCTCTGTTCTAACCCTAGACTGATAAAGAGGTAAATCCATCCATCTAAATAAAGAATTTCGAATTTCGTTCTAAAACCCTAATTTGTTTTATTTTCTTTTCATATCTACTATTTCCGATTGGGGTTTTATTCTGAGCAAATAAAATAATTAACATTATTTTATTTACTTTTCAAGAGTGATTTTCTCCCCAGCATTTCATCCCATCGTGTTGAGCTAAACAATAGCTTTATTTGACAATGAAATATGAGCTTTTAAATGAGTTTCGGAAAATCTTAATCAGAAATATTTTTGCTTGAGTACACTGAAAATAATCCATGCTCAACTTAACGAAAAAAATTTCGTAACTTATATTTTCGTAATATTTAAAAAAAATGTGTATAATACGAAATATTACTTAATAAAACCCTTTTCTATTTTTACGAAAGTACGAAAACCATTCGTAATATTTTTTCATAAATTTTAGCGAAATTAAACATAATGATATTAAGTATATTATCATTAGATAAAACTACAACATTTTAATATAAATTTAAGAAAAAGTATAATATAATTGACGCACTATTTTCATAAAAAAAATTTAAAATTCGTGTGGAGAATAATTTTTAACTAAAATTAGAAAAATAATTTTAAAATTAACAAAAATGTTTGCATAAATTAATATTTCGTAAATTTTACCATATTTATTAAAAATTCACTTTTTTCAATTTATGTAAATTAATTTTTTTATTTTTCATTATACTAAAATATTTCGTACAATTTCGTATATATTAGACATGGATTTTTTTCAGTGTATAGACAATAATTAGTATTTACTCCCAAAAGTACGAATTTGGTATCTTTTTCATCCACATACCCCTTCTTGTCCCTTCTTATCCAAGTTTTGGAAAAGAATATAGTATATCACACCATACACCTATATATCTAACTATGTTTCAAATTTAGTGTAATTAAAAACATTATGCACACGCTACAGGTCGCAATTTGCAAGATAATTTGATAAATTTGCCACATACTCTTCCAAGGACGAATCCTATTGAAAATGGTTAAAATCGGACCATTATCTCGCATAGCCCCCAAACAATCGCACCCCCGAATATGGCTTTTGAGCTCATAAATATGTTAAATGTTCTTGTATCACACCAAAAATCTGCAAAACTAAGTTTTTTATAAGTTTTAATGACACTGCGGATTTTCGCAATGTTCGGTCCTCATTTGATCCCATCCACCATATAATGGCCCCTTCATAAAATGACTTGATGGTTCAAATTCACTTATAAACACTAATATTACGGCGATATTCTACATAAATATCTTTAATGTAGACGTTAATCCCTTTACCAAAATTTATAGGGATAGGTCCATATTAACCACCTACCCCCATACAACCCTCTTTCAGAAAATCCTTTTTGTCAATAAATTGTTAAAATATTTCTGAAATAAAGTAAAAATTAATTTAAATGTTTTATTATTAAAAAATAATCAACATTTGTAACGTAAACACTGGTGTAGGGCATCATATCGTCAGCCATGATCAACTATAAATTTTTACTTGTTTATTTATTTGTTTTATTTATTCATTGAAGTAGTTTGAATTGTCTGAAAATATGCATTTATTGAGTCTCTTTACGCAGCAGATTTCCATTTTTTCCGGCTTTTTCCCCTAAGGGTGTGAGTTCTAAATATATGAACATATGTCTGAGACTATCAGAATCATAGTTTATAATAGTTTGGCTTTGGAATAGAAAAAATCGTTCTTAAAGCACAAAAGTACTAATTTTGTCAGATTTTCGCCAATTGGCCTATTTTTTTTTGTCCCCTTCCGGTCCAATTTTCGCAACGGCACTTTATTTATTTACATTTCTAACAAATTAAGTAGTTTAATCGAAAATGATTTTGCTTAAGGATAGACAAAATCAGTATTTACTATCAATAGTACTGATTTTGCCCGTTTTTCACCCATTTTACTCCCTTTTTGCCCCCTCCTAGTCCAAGTTCTGAAAACTTGAACACTCTCAAAGTATAGATCTTACCATGTTCCAAAATCGGTCCAGCCGCTTAGGCGTGATTGACGAACAAACAAACAAACAAACGAACAGACTTACAAAGAGATTTATAATATATATTAGGATTCCAATTATATTTTCACTTCACCAAAAAACACTAAAAAATTTTTAAAACTTTTCTTTCAATGCAAAAACAGAAAATTATGTGGTGTTAGTGTGGAAAGAAAATTTACGCTCTGCCGATGTATGATTTAGTGACGTCCGAAAAGCACGCGTGCATATAAAATGCGTTGCTCTAATATAGATATAGATTCTATATATACTATTCTATATTATAAAACATGTTTTACAGAAAATATAGCGGAATCAGTTGAATTTCTCTAATTGTATGTAATTCTTAAAAATCATGAAGAATTTAAATAATAATTAATAACATGTGTATAAACATTTTATATATTTTTAACAGTAATGCACAGTGGATTGCTTAGTAGAAAGAGTGGCAATTAATTAAGGAATGAATCCAGAATCAAATGGTCATATTTGCATAATCTCAACATCAGTTAATATTTTTTTAACTAATTTTAATGTAAAATAAAGTATTCATATCTTCCAATTTAGCGGTCGTTTTTAATTATTAATGTTTATATTTTATAACAATTAAATACAGTTCATCACCAAGATAAGTATACAGAAATTCTGACAATTGGTATAATTTACAAAGGGATATTATTTTTTCAAAAAAACAAAAAAGTAAAACAATTATTTGTTAAAAAAATTATGATAATTATTATTTAATGCTTTTTTTCTTGATATTTTGGTTATTTGAGTTCTCATTTAAGGTGAAGTTATGTGAAAAATTTACGTCACAAAAGTAAGTCTACATATCATGACTTACTTTTTCGACTTTAGACCCCGGGTTTATGGCGTGTGGGAAGAATGTTGTTTTTAATGAAGAGGAGAGCATTTTAAAATTGTTGAACAGAGGAAATTGTTTTTGATGATTTTTTTAATTTGCAATATTCTTCTTTCTTTTTTTCTAGGAATTTGTTAGAGAAAATTTCCCTCTCTTTGAGTGGGAGTTGTGTTAATGTAAAACTTGAGCTTTTCTTTTCCTTTTCAAATTAAATGATTCTGTATGTATATTTGCAAAATATTTGAGTAGAAAATTGATAATTTTTTTAAATGTTTGAATAAATGTATTTAGTGTTTAAATATATACATATATTATTGTTAATATAGAAACAGTTTTCTTCCCTCAACGGATACAAAAAGTCATTATTTATAATATTTGTATCATTAATCTTGGCAATAGGGAATACTTAATATCATCGTAAGTAGCTCCTAGTTTAATAATTAATATAGTATACTAATTAATAAACAATGTTCAGATGTTTGAACAAACTATTAATATCGCATTAGGAGTTAATCCAGAGTATACATGAATCTATGACATTCCGATAGAACATCCCTATAAAATATTTGTTCGATTCACAATTGTTCAATTCATAATCAAGTTGTATATTTTACCTACTAAAGTGTAGTAACAGTGATTATAAACAGATGTTTGAAGCAAGTCATAAGTTTATGTTCTCAATGAAAAAGAAAAGATAAAAAAATCAAAAAATATTAAATTAATTAAACATGCGAAATAAACCAAATTAATTTCTTTGAATTTTAAATTCTTTTATTTTCTTTATTCCACATTTTAAACTAATAAATAAACTGTTTTTAATAAAATTTTAGTTTTTTTGTTTTAGTAAACAGCTGTTTGTTTTTGATTTCAGTGTTACCACTTTATTGTTTGTTATGCTAAAATCGTTTGAATTTTTTGTTTATATGTTGAAATAAGCAATTGGCAACACTAAACTTTCTTACAACATTCGAAAAACATATGAAAAATTGTCGTAGGAGTTGTATAGAGCTTCTACATAGAAAATACCAACAACATTGTTATGTCTATTGTAGCAACTGCTGACATACAGCGCATACAATGCTACAACATCGATTGTGAATTGAACAAACAAAGTTGTTTATTGTAGTAACAATGATTGTGAACAGATCTTTGCAGCAAGTCGTAATTTTATGATCTCAATAAAAAAAAAAACTATCAAAACAAACATACAGCGCTGTGAAAAATAATAGACTGTTAAAAAGGAAATATATTTGTTTTAATATGTATATCTCTCGTAAAAATGATAATTTTAAAAATATTTTGGTGCCATCGTTTCTGTTATTGTCAGTGGTCATTATAAAAAATTTTATTTCCCTGTTTTAGTGGTATTCTTTATCTTTTTAGAATGTCGTGTGCACCCTGTAGTAAAGCTACTAAATTAAAGAAGAAGCACACAAAACAGGTGGCAATAATGAGAAAAGGCGAATTTTTTTTTTGCATTTGGGAAGAAGAAGAGGAAATGCGAACGAAAGCTTTAAAAAAAAATTGTAAATAGGCAAACAAATTGCTGACCGAGGTTTCTCGGTACCAAAAAGGAAAAATGTCGTTCCTTTTGGTTTTTGCTCGGAGAGAAGAAGAAGGTGGAGTCTGTGGCCATCATAAAGAAAAAAAAAACTAAATTTTTGATTTTTTTTATAAATTAAATAAATTTTATTCAAGAATTTTTTTTTTAAACTTAAAGCTAAACTTAAAACTAAACTTGAAACGAAATCTTAAAGTAAACAAAAGCAAAACAAACAAACCTGCAAAGCCACTGCAACACGACTCCATCCAACGAGGGAGAAGCTGCTTTTCAGCACCACCACGCCTGGGGTGTCCTGGTATAAGTTTTGGTTTTCCGACCTTCTGTGAGTTTGCACCCGGACGACAAGACGGACCGGACGAGTGTCCTTTTTAAATAATTTTCTATATATAAGGAAAGGTTAGACTAAATAAATATATATTCGTATTGCTAGGCTTACCTATTATTCATCGTATCGCATCCATTCCGTTTGTGTTTTTTTTCCAAATGTGCGCGAACAGGGTTGAGCTCAGGCCTCTTACAAAGTAACGCGTGATTTTGAGATCTCAGGTGGTCTTAGCCATATATATTTATAACAAAAAAAAACCTGTGAAAACAAGCAAAATTATTTAAAAGGTGTGTTAACTTAAAATATATTTTCAATTACTTACCTGGTTTACCTCATCCGCCAAAAGAACTCTTCCCGCTCTATAATTGCCTCCCGTAAACCAGCTAGTTGCCGCAGAAAAAGAATTGCCAGATCCCGTTTATCCCCAAGCGAATTATGAACCTTTTGGAAAGTAAACTAAAATTTTAAAGCATAAATTTAAACCTAAATCTAAACCTAAAACTAAAGCTAAATTTAAATTCTAAATTTAAAGCCTAAATCTAAAACTAAAGCTAAATCTAAATTTTAAAACCTTAATTTAAATCTAAACCTAAAACTAAAACTAAATTTAAATTCTAAATTTAAAGCCTAAATCTAAAACTAAAGCTAAATCTAAATTTTAAAACCTTAATTTAAATCTAAACCTAAAACTAAAGCTAAATTTAAATTCTAAATTTAAAGCCTAAATCTAAAACTAAAGCTAAATTTGAAAGCCTAAATCTGAACCTTAAATTAAAATTAAAACTAAACTAAAGTTTAAATCTAAATCTTTTGTTAAAGTTTGTTTGAGATTAATTTCGATAATAAAGACTAACTTTTATAATGTTTAAATTAAATTTTTAAAAGTCTTAATCAATTAAAATGATCGGTTAAACAATATAAGCGGCGGTAAGTAGGGAAAGGAAAGTTTGCAGGGTAAATATTGGGACATCCCTAATATTAGGATGTCATGGCGGGATTATCCAATCCCGAGTGGGAGGGTTTTACCTGGCACAACATCTGTCAGCCATAATAGTTCGTAGGTACATTTCATCAGGGAGACAGACAGAAACCTACTCGGTGTCCCTTTATATTTTTATTTCGTTTATTTCTTTAGCTGGTATGATTTTTTTATGTGTGTGTGTAGATGTCTAGAGTGGTAGCAAGAACAACCCCCATCCGGCGAGCTCCAAGCCCGGCAAACGCTGTTGCGACGTCGTCGGACGAAATAGTAAATTTAGTTTTTTTACTTTTCTCCATTTCAATAGATGGGAAGCTATAATTGTGCATGGTCAATATTGTACACACCTACGTAAGTCCCGGACAACAGGACAATTTTAGTCTAGTTCGCGTTGCGACGTGTGGTGTGAACAATAGGGTCATGCAGAATTATAGATTCTTCAGCCTATTCTTTCCTAACAATTTGAGGCTCTCAGAATAGCTTTCCATAGCAAATCTGAGAATGCTCAAGTTGTGAAGAAAGAATATCTAAGGCCAGCAACCTCTTTAACAATAGTCCATAGAGTATTTGTTTTAAAAGCATACGTTTTGTCCGCAATGAAATACTAAGGGTAGACCTAGAAGTTCTAGGTGATCAATCCATCTTCTAGTTGCACCTATAAACATTTTACTGTGGGAAACAAATACTAAACTTTTATCCATTTGACTTCGGTCCTTGTCTGCATCTCCTGAACATCTCTAGAAACATACCTACAAACAATAATACATTTTTACATTACCTACAAACTTTACTTTCCTGAAATACACCGCCGATGTTAAGATTTTGAATTAATTTGTTTTTGAAGAGATTTCAAGATTTATCTTTGGTCCTTTTGGATTGAGATTTTAAGTTTCTTTGTAAAACGTTTAGCTTTTTCTTTACGAACGTTTTAGATTTATTTCTTTGAATCTTTACTTCCTTTCTTTAGAATTGATTTTTTTTTGTTTTCCTTTGGAAAAGAGGAGGAATTTCTTTTAAATTTTTAGCTTAATATTTATCATAGAGATAAATAATTATTTTTTTTTAACTAGCGGTCTATTATATCAATTTTGGTTGTTTTATCATTTTGTGTGAGTTGTGATTGTATCATTTGGTCATTCCGCATACTGTCTGCTAGGAATGGTTTTATCTCGCTCAGCTAGAAGTCGTTCGCAAGCTGACAATAGAAACACTCCTAATATGGAGAACGTCCATAGAACGACGGTAGGAACTGTAGTTTCCACTTCGCACCCGACGTATACTATCGCCAGTACCAGTGCTACAACAACCACTACTACGTCGTCCTCTACGCCAGCAGTCCAACAATTTATGTCAATGGCCCATGAACGTTCTGGTTTCCATAATGAGTCTGCCATCTCAAACAGTACCACAACCTCTCCTGAGTATAGCAGTATCACCGCCAGAAATGTGCACCAAGAATTTCGTGCTAGTGTGCCTCCTACAGCTCCTCAGCCTGCTAATAATGTTGAAGCTACAGCCGATATGTGTAATTTTATACGGGAGGAAATGAGGCGACAAATTCAAGCTATACGGCAGGAACTTTCTCAAGCCATATCACGTGCTGTTTCACACGCATCACCTCCACAGCCAGCGGTGCCACCACCACCTGTTGAACAACAGAATAATTTATTATATAATATACAACCACAATCCCAAATGAACATACGTGTTAATAACAACCAGATGCCATATGCTTTTCAGCCGACACAAGGTCCAGCAGTTAACCAGCAGCCGTATTATCCACCGCCAAATCCATGATTTAATCCACTTTTTCCAAGAGCTCAATCGTCACAAGCTCCTAGTCTGCCAAACGACCACCCATTTTCCACCCAGCGGAAGGTAGATTTGTCCAAATGGGGCATAAAATTTGATGGGTCGACGAAATCTATGAGTGCGGAAGATTTCATTTTCCGAGTTGATGTCTTGAGGCAGGATTACAGCTGTTCCTTCAATGAACTTTTACGAAGTTTTCATGTATTGTTGGAAGGACCAGCACTGGACTGGTACTGGAACTTGTGGAAGCTCACAGCAATACAGTCCTGGGAAGAGTTGGTTAGAGCTTTTCTGACCCAGTTTAAGCGTTATGAAAGCGAATTCCAGCTCCAGAAACAAATTATGGACAGACGCCAGTTGCCTCAGGAAAGTTTTGAGAGTTTTTACAATGGTGTGATGAAGCTAGGAAATCAACAGCGAAATCCCTATTCGGAACAAGACCTAGTGGAGATTATGAAAAGTAATCTGAAACCGTCTTTGTCGCACTTGCTATTTTCCGTGACCACTTCCAGTCTAAATGAGTTTTGTCAACAGGCGAAAAGAGCTGAAAATTTAATCACCAGTCAGAGGCAGACTTTTCAGTCTAGACAACCCGCCACAGCTCGAGTCCATGAACTCCAGTTTGGAGATGAAGTGCCTATACTAATCCTCGAAATCGACGCCTTAGCCACTAGTAGCCGGTATATTTGCTGGAATTGTAAGCAGCCAGGCCATAGTTTCATGGACTGTCCTTCACCTTGTTTAGATGTGGTAGGGATGATGTAGTCACGCCTAAGTGCCCTAAATGTCAGGGAAACCTGAAGGGGAGCGAGTCCCAAACGGGGGAGACTCGTTCAACCCTAGCTTAATCCCGGTTGACCCTCGTATCGATCAATTTAGACCAGCTAAAATTCTAATGAATACTGTACGCATAATGCCTGCCGATGAACAACCCAAAGTTCATGTAATTAAACCGCTTCATCAAAGGATTCGGGAATACGCTGAAGCAAGATCTAGGATTTTCGGTCAGGTATCGAATAGAATAAGAAAAGCTAGAAGGAGAAGGGTCAATAAGGAAATTTTGTCTATGAGTTTGTATGAGGGGAAAGATGCTAGGCTTTATTTAAAAATTAATATCAATGGTAATGAGATTGATGGTCTGTTAGACAGCGGAGCCACCGTTTCTTGTCTGGGTAAGGGCTGCATGGAGTTGGTGGAGAAATCGGGTCTTCAAATTCTTCAATTTTTGTCCTATGTAAAGACGGCCGACGGCAGTCCACATAAGATTGTTGGTCGAGTAAAAACCGAAGTTAATTTTAATAATTGTTGTAATGAAGTGACTTTTTATCTAGTACCTACTTTAAATAGGCCTCTATTTTTAGGGGTAGATTTTATGAAAAGTTTTGGTTTGTTCCCTAGTCTGTGCAGCATTACTACCAATGGAGTTAATTTGTGTCCGGAGTCTGAAGAGACGAAGGATATGATTAAAACCCATAGTCTTACTCTAGGGCAAAAGGCGGCATTAGACGGGGTGGTAGCAAAATTCCCGTGTTTCTCAGAGAATGTACTCGGTCAGACTTCTCTCGAAACCCATACAATCGGTACCCGTGACGCGATTCCAGTGAAGGACAGGCATTATCCCGTTTCACCGGCTGTGCAGAGGTTAATGTATGCAGAGCTGGATAGGATGCTTGATCTTCGCGTCATAGAGCAGAGCGAGAGTCCTTGGAGCCATCCGGTTACTCTCGTCCGTAGGGGCGAGAAAAACCGATTGTGTCTGGACGCTCGCAAGCTAAATGTCCTCACGGTCAAGGACGCGTATCCGCTGCCGCACATCGAAGGTCTGCTCAGTCGGTTAGGGGATACGTTCTTCATTTCCAGCGTGGATCTCAAAGACGCATTCTGGCAGATACCACTAGATCCATCAAGTAGAGAGAAAACTGCATTTACGGTGCCGGGGCGACCACTTTACCATTTTACGGTCATGCCTTTCGGGTTGTGTAACGCAGCCCAAAGGTTATGTCGTCTGATGGACAAAGTGATCCCTTCAGCACTTCGTGATAGAGTTTTCGTCTATCTAGATGATCTTTTGATCGTATCTCCAGACTTTGAGACTCACCTGGAGTTGCTGGATCGGGTAGCGCATTGTCTGGATTCGGCGGGTCTGATCATCAACGTAGGGAAGTCGAAATTTTGCTTCAAAGAGTTGAAGTACCTAGGGTATATAGTAGGAGGAGGGAAGTTAAAACCTGACCCAGATAAGATCAATACGATTTTAAAATAACCTACCCAAAAACTGCCAAACAGGTCCGAAGCTTCATGGGAGCTACGGGTTGGTATAGGCGCTTCATCCCCGACTACGCTACCATATCAACACCTATTTTTAACACCCTTAAGAAAGGTAAAGGTTTCAACTTTCCGGACGAAGCCAAGGAAGCCTTCGATAAGCTAAAGTCCGCTCTCACAACAGCACCAGTGCTTATGCATCCCGATTTCAACAGGCACTTTTATGTACAATGCGATGCATCAGACATAGGTTTGGGAGCAGTTCTGTTCCAGAAGGACGAAAGCGACGGCGAACATCCAGTAGCTTTCTTCTCTCACAAACTGACCAGTGCACAGAAGAACTACTCGGTTACCGAGAGAGAGTGCTTGGCCGTAGTGATGGCCATTAAGAAATTCCGGTCATATATAGAACTTTTGCCATTTACCGTCATCACGGACCATAGCAGCCTAAAGTGGCTTATGTCCCACAAAGACCTCAGTGGTAGACTAGCCCGATGGAGCTTACATCTACAGGCCTTTACTTTTACCATCGAACACCGGATCCAAAAATATCGTTCCCGACACCTTGTCGAGGAAGTATCTGTGGAGGTAAATAATTTAATAGATTTGGAGTCTGAGTATTTCAAAGGTCAAAGTTACCTGGACTTAATCACCAAAATCAAGGAAAACGCTGAAAGCCTGCCAGATTTGAAGGTCGTGGATGATCTGGTTTACAAGCGGGTCCTCCCATATGACGGAGTGCCGCTAAACGAAGATTTTGCCTGGAAGTTATGGGTTCCATTAGAGCTTACTCAAGAAGTCATCGAAAAGTGCCACAACCCGCCTCAAGCCCCTCATGGAGGTTTTGGTAAAACGCTCCGAAGGTTAAGGGAATATTTCTACTGGCGTAACCAGAATGTTCAGGTCCGATCATTTGTGGCCAATTGCCAAACCTGTCGCGAGACAAAACCCGCGAATTCGATCCTAAGACCACCAATGGGAGCTGAATCTACGACGGAACGACCGTTCCAGAAGATTTTTATAGACTTTTTGGGTCCTTATCCGCGGTCAAGAAACGGAAACGCTTACATATTTATCGTCCTAGACCACCTAACGAAATATGTACTGTTCAAAGCTATGCCGAAAGCTAACACGAAAAACGTCATCAAGTTCCTAATATCCGAAGTGTTCCACAAATTTGGTACACCTGAGACGATTCTGTCCGACAATGGCAAACAGTTTATTAGCAAATACTTTCAGGATATGGTAACGAATTTTGGCGTAAAGCATGTAAAAACCGCCACACACTCGCCACAAGCCAACGCTTCGGAACGGGTTAACCAGTCCTTCTTGTCCGCAATTCGTTCCTACCTGCAGGAGGACCACACTGAGTGGGATAAGTACCTATCCGAAATTGAGTTTTCGTTGCGTTCGTCAGTCCAAACGTCCATCGGAGTTACGCCGTACTTCGCACTGTTCGGTATGAACATGATTTCGCGCGGAAGTGTATATAAACTTGCTAAGAAACTACAATGTCTTCATGATCCGGAAATCGACATAGTACCAAAACCCGTAAAAATTGACTTAGTACGGCACAAAATTCGTGAGAGTCTGCGCAAAGCTTATTTGAAAAACGAGAAGACATACAATATACGTTGCCATCAAGTCAAGTTTGTACCAGGTCAAGAGGTTTATCGCCGCTACTTTCAGCAAAGCGATTTCAAAAATAATTTCAATGCTAAACTAGCCAAGAAATTTTTAAAATGCCGAATTGTCAGACCTATTGGTAATAGCCTATATGAGGTTGAAGACCTTCAAGGAAAATCGTTGGGGGTATTTCATGCCAAAGATTTGAAACAGTAGTTTCAACATCTTTGGTGGTTCTAGTCCCAACGATTCTACCTACTTCTAGCTCTAACCAAAATGATAATACCTATTTTATTTTCTGTATTTTGTATAAATGAGTTAGTAAATACTTTCTACCCCAAACTTTTTGTTAATGATATTTTTGCCTTTATTTTATTTAATAGTTTGTTTATTTTTCTTTTAGTGGAAACCTGCGACCAGGGAAGTTCATTTGTATTGTGGAACAGTAAACAGTCGTGATAGTTTGTCCGTTAACGAGTAGTTCGCCGAGTGCTCAACCAGACTAAGTCTAATAATTTATGATTTATAACCACGTTGTGATCGTCAGACGCTAGTCATAGATGCAATTCCGTCATAGCACCCTTTGGAACCATGCACTCAGGGTTAGGAATTATTAGTCATCTAAGCGCTGACTAAAATTTAGCAATTTGAATTGTCTGGGAGCAAAGCTGCGACGAGTATCCAACAAGCGTTTCGGGTAGAAACACGTGAATTACTCGTTAACAGGGAAATCTATCGCTACGGTAAGTGTTCTCACAACACGAACTATTCCTGGCAAAATATGTTATTTTCTAATGTAAATTTTTATGATCTTAACGAACACGAAATAAGGCAAAATATCTATAGTTTGCTTTTAAATATAATTTAAATACTAAATCTAATATTAGACTAAACAGAATAACTTAAAATTAGATGTTAATAATAGAAATTTAAAATTTTCACTTACCGATTAAAATTTTGTTGATTGGAGAAATTTTCCTCTCGGTCTTACAGTTGAGGCTGTAGATTTTCATCAGGACCAAAGAATTTGATGATTAAAACCTGTGAAAGGAAAATCAAAACAATTAGTATTTGGTCTAAAGTAAATTTTGTTGATACAAATCATTTTCAATATCTAATCATTTGATTTAGATAATTTCAGTATTAATTAGTACTTACGTTTTTAGAATAACAACGGGGTCCATATACCGCCTTCAGTCTTCTGGTCCAGGTCCCATCTGAATTTATAACCTTTGGAAGATAGATAAAATATAATTAGTAAAGTTAAGTTAGATTTTTGTAATCTTCTAAAAGGACAAACTGAATTACAAGCTAAAATCAAATCATTTTTATTTATTATTCCTTTTAGAAAATTATACTTTCTATTATTTTTTTTATAATTTAATTTTTAAATCTTTTTACCTTTATTTCCGGAGAAATTGTAAGGGGTATTTCTCGCCAAAGTCTCTAGACATTAGTCTATGAGCTTTGGTGAACTTAGTCCTTACATTTCTACAAAATTTCCTACGATTAAGTCGTAAATATAAAAAACTTAATATAAGTGAAATTATGTTTCATTTTATACTATTTAGTTTTAAGGTTTATTACTTACCTGAACGGAAGCAGCATTCAAGGGCTAAATCCCAAGTCCAATTGAATTTTATTAGCTGCAAGTAAAAGAATAATGGGAAATTTATTAATATTGAATTATGGCAGAATAATTTATAATTGGAGAAAATAAGTTCAGTTTCACTTTTCTTTTATCCATTTAGGATTGGTTTGATTTTTTTTATATTTTCTTTATTAATTTTTCTTTTGTTCTGGTTTCAAAAGGTTTTGGTCACTGTTCACTTCATTTTTGTTTACACAAATAGTTTTGTTTTAGATTTAACTGATTCACAAATTCTGATGGCCACTGTAAATTTTCAAACTTCAGTTTGAAAATTTTCACTTTTTTTACACCCACTGTATTTGAAGAAAAAAAAAAAAACAATTAAAAAAAAAAAAAATTCCACTTCACTTTTGGTTCTCACTGTATAAGTTTTTGTTCATATTTCACTTAAACAACACACTTTGACAAGTTTCACGAAAAAGAGTTTTTTTCAAAAGTTAGTTTTTATTTGGTTACTTTTTGTACTCACGGTATGTTCCAACTTCACTTTAAATAATTAATTAATTCTTTTTTTAAATTTTCTCAATTAATTTTTTTTGTCCGTTTACTTTTTACACGCACTGTAAATTCCATTTTTTTGCTGATACCACGTTTTCCGAAACCCGAACCGAAATTATTTTAAATTTATAATTTTTTTTTTTATTCGATTAAATTTTTTTTACCTGGCACAACATCTGCCAGCCATAATAGTTCGTAGGTACATTTCATCACAGACAGAAGCCTACTCGGTGCCCCTTTATATTTTTATTTCGTTTATTTCTTTAGCTGGTATGATTTTTTTTATGTGTGTGTGTAGATGTCTAGAGTGGTAGCAAGAACCACCCCCATCCGGCGAGCTCCAAGCCTGGCAAACGCGGGCATACCAGCGCCGCTACCACTCTGGCAACACCAGTTTGCTTCGTTTTGTTTTGGTATGGTTATACCATACCAAACATATACAACCACTACAAGAAAAAGATATAATTTGAACTGTGCAATCCCTTCAAACATTTAGAAGACAAAACTATTGCGCATCACCCCAGACGCCACGTCAGAAACACTTCTGGACGATTGTCAGACGAGAACGCACATTTTACAAAAACAAAATACATTGATTTCGAATTTTCGTCTTCTAGAAATATACTTTTAAGTTACTTCCGGATGATAGTTAGAAGAGTGCATCCATTTTGCTTAAACAAAAAACCATGTCTGTTGAATTTTTTTCATCTGGAAGTATACGTTTTAGTGACTTCTGTATGAGAGTGAGAACACACATTTTACAATAACAAAATACATTGTTTCCTAATTTGTATCTTCTTGATTTGTATGTTTATGTCACTTCTGGAAGACAGTTTGAAGAGTGATCACATTAATGTTGTATTTTATTCATCTGGACGATTGTCAGACGAGAGCACACATTTTACAAAAACAAAATACATTGATTTCTAGTTTTCGCCGTCTGGAAGTATACTTTTAGGTTACTTCCGGATGATAGTAAAAAGAGTACAAAAACAATAAAATCTAAATAATCCATTTTTTAGCGTGAACGCGAAAAAAATAAAAATAAATAATGCAGAAATTTTGCTAAGTTCAGTGATGTTTTGTGTTTTGTCCAGTCACGTTCAGTTTTCATTATTCATTGTAAAACTTGAATGAGTTATTGAATTTAATGTTCATAGAAAAATAGTGTAATTAATATATTGTGAATCTTAAGTAATAAAAAACAATATGACAGTGTTGTGTTAAAAGTCAACTGTTAATAAACATTTAAGAAGGTTTTGTTAATTGGCGAAGTTTATTAAATATATACCAAAAAGTAATTATCTTCAAGGATTATATAAATAAAATTAAAAAGTAAGTTGTCATATTTTACATTAAAATACTATTTTAGGAATAAGTTAACAACTCTAAATGGCTTCCATTTAGATTATTTTTAAACGAAGTCTAATATGTTTAATTAAAAATGTTTTTATATTAAATTTCGTTTCTCTCTTAATTGGTTTAAGAGTTATAAGCATTTAAAGACTTTTTCAAGTTGTACGTTTCGGCTTTCATTTGATGAACATTGCATTTTTAACCTATTTAGATTTATTTGAGTTAAATCTTAACTTTCATTATTTTATAAACTATTTGCGCGTTTAGGTCCAGTTTCTAGATTACGTATGATCACTTTGAGCTAAAATTTTATTTGTATTTCATTATCGTAACAAAAACAAAATACATTAAAATCTTTACTTAAAGTATTCAAACCCTATCTGGAATCATTATATTGAAATTAATACTACTATTTTATACATAAATTATTTTTTGACTTGGGTCACTCGACACGAAATTGCCCATATAAGATAATTAATATTGAAATCAGATATTTTTAAACCCACCTTTTTTAAATAAATACAATTTTATTAATTTTCATATAGCTTTGGATTTAATTATTCTAATTATAGGTACTTTTTTAGTTATCAGGTCTTTCTATGACCTATCATATGATACTAATATTCTTAATATTGAGAATTCCGTTCCCAAGATATTAAACCTAAGTAGATAGTTTTTGAACGTGTATAACTCCTTAATTAGAAGAGAGCAAACAAAAAATAGTATTGCAGTATTAGTGTCAAAAGCAATATCCCGTTTAGGGTCGTTAAGGTGTTTCTATCGTTAGTTATAATTTTAAAAATAATTCATGGCTTAGTAATTTCAGATCTTTATAGATGGTTTAATTCCAAGTTATTTAAAAAATGTTCATGAAAGGTAATGCTTTTATTGATTCAAAACAATAAATAAATAAATTAATTAATTTTTAATTATTTTATTTTTTAGAAAGCAGTAGCTAATATTGTACCCCCTATTACAATACTTCTAACCGAATTAAAATATAAAAAAGGGATCTGGTAAGTTATATATGTCTTATTTCATCACGCGGTTCGATTATTTGCAGAAAATGTAAAAAATGGATCTGACCGTTTAAACTTTGGTGGTAAATGTACTGGACATAAGAGAATCCTATTTTTATTGCTTCCTAAAGTATAACAGGTAATTTCAATAAATACAAAAGTATGTATATTCAATATTAATTATAACATTATTTTGTTTGGTGCTAATATTAAAAAAGTGAAAACTACTATTAATGCCTATTTTCTGCAGAAAAAACTTATATAGAGACAGGTTTCTATATAACAGACTATTATACAGAGATTTTTCAATATAATAAGTGCTTATAAGGTCAATTTTTAAAGAAAAAGTTAAATTGAGCCGACAATTTAGGCGCCGCCGACATAAAATGGTTACGCCGCCGCCGCCGCCGCCGATCAGTTTACATCGGCTTGTATCTCTGGTGCTGATCAGCAACTGATTTGATTTTGTTTTTCAAGTTGAGAGCAAACCAACTGATATTGCTCATTATAAAAAGAAGAAGAATTAAACCTATAATGTATGTGTATCAACTTAGCGCCAGCAGAATTTTCTTACCCTATCACGCGTGCTATGAAATGGCAATCTTGAGCCCCTCTGCTCTAAAGTTACACTCAAAAGCTTACTCTCACATTGCTCATTGTATGTAATATTAATTTCTATTCTTATTCAACCCTTATTTATATAATGAACTAACATACCCTGGGTGCTTCGCTACCCTAATCAAAATTAAATACATACACAATTTGTTTACTTTTATAGAAAATTAAAATTAATTAAACATTTTTTTAATGTTTCAGTTTTATACGTTCAATATCACGTGATTAAATTCGCATTCAGTAAGAAGCTTGTATTTTTAGTTTCATTCATTTAGCTTCCACATTATAGAAAATTTCAAAAGTACTATTTGAAAAAAAGTACTATAAAATACCACTAATAGATTATCATTTAATCAAAAACTGATAGGTCCCTACATTTTAAATTTTATTTTCAATATCGTAAAAATATCAAAAAGTACCATAGGAAAAACGAAAAAGTACAAAAATCTCTCTCAATAAATTCTCACATAAATAATCTACCATTTGAAGAATAGAAAAGTACCAAATAGTTCCCACTTACAGAATATTATTCAGTCAAGATCATGTCTGTTAAAATTAATGTTCCAAGGTTGAACATTTTAGAAAATTATAAAAGTACCATTTATGAGATAAAAAGTACTAAAAAGTTCTCTCTTAAAGAATCTTATTCAATGAGGACCGTGTATGTTTAATAATCATGTGTTTTGAATTCATATTAAAGAACATACAAAGAGTATCATTTGAAGAAAGAAAAAGTACCAAAAGTGGAATAGTTTTACCTAAGTGGAAAGTACTAATAAAGAATACAATTTTTCCCCTTTTCGCTAAGAAATATACTTTTTCGAGAATTAAGTTTACAAAATGTTCCGTATTTAAATCTACATAAATATCACAGATAAAACTCAAACGATTCAAATCTGCATTCATTTGTTCCAGAAAAATGGTGTTTTCAAAAAGTACCAAACAATTTACTCGAATTTCCGAATCCTATATAGGCTTAGTACTCGAATTCTAAAATAATATACCAATAGCTTATTTTGTGTGAGTAAATAAACTACTTTTTCTAATTTTATAAAAATTCGCTCAATGAGTTTGAATAAAATTAAATTTCCCGTTTTTTCCCTTTTTGGTACTTTTTTCCCCAGTGAAATAGCAAAAATTATATTACAATAAATATTACAGAGCTAGTCCGTAATTTAATAGGAATAATTCAATAAACCGAACGAGTTTTCTTAATGTGCTTAAAAAAAGTACCATAAATACAGTTTTCTCCCTTTTTCCAAAAATCCCTCCTTAGTGGATCTACATAACCAAAAACACATCTACTGTCAAAATTTCATGATTCTAGGTTCAGCCGTTTGGACTGTGCGATGATGAATCAGTCAGTCAGTAACGCTACTCTTTTATATATATAGAAGATTATTTAAGTTTATTAGTTGTTCTTTTACACTTTGATGAGTAAGTCTAGTTGCAACACAAATATTTGTATAGTCCCCAAAAACAAAATATGTAACAACATAAAAGTAAATAAAACGTAATTAATTTTAATATGGAAATAAATGAAGTCCGTTTTTATTAATCGGTTATCCACCATATGTTTGGTCCTTCTCTCCAAATCTTGGCTTGTACATATTCGGGTGCTCCTTTGGACGACAAGTGCTCCATTGGACACAATTTACGCAAGTTTATCGGTTTCGGGTGTTCCTTTAGTGACAAGTGCTCCATTGGACACAATTTACGCAATTTTATCAGTTTCAGGTGTTCCTTTGGACAATAATTGTTTCCTCTGGACACAAATATACGGACAATTTATCAAAAGTTTATCTGTTTCGGGTGCTCCTTTGTACGACAAGTGCTTCATTGGACACAATTTACAAAAGTTTATCGGTTTCGGGTGCTACTCTCCACAAGACAAGAACAGTTCGTGGTAAAACGACAACAAAGACAATTCGTGTAGTGACAATATTCTTTGGAACAACAAAAACTCTTTGTGTGGTATGAAAATACATTTGGTGCAAAAAACTGAATCAGAGACAACAAGTGGAAAGAATAAGAAACAAGTACAACAACAACATAGTGAAGTGTATCAGTCAACCAAAGAAATATGTGTGTGGTGTGTGTCTTAATTGAACTAGCTTGACAACAGAAAAGCACAAGTCAATCATGATTTAACGTGTTCGGTAGTTCTAGTACATAAAATTTGAATTTTAACGTTTATTTTGTTAAAGTTTCTCACACGTATTTTAATAACATGAGTGGACAGTGAACATTTATTTGAATCGTGTGCGCATGTGTATATTGCTCAGCCACCCAGCGGTAAATGAAACAAAGTATATAGAGACAGGTTTCTATATAACAGACTATTATACAGAGATTTTTCAATATAATAAGTGCTTATAATGTCAATTTTTAAAGAAAAAGTTAAATTGAGCCGACAACAAAGACAATTCGTGTAGTGACAATATTCTTTGGAACAACAAAAACTCTTTGTGTGGTATGAAAATACATTTGGTGCAAAAAACTGAATCAGAGACAACAAGTGGAAAGAATAAGAAACAAGTACAACAACAACATAGTGAAGTGTATCAGTCAACCAAAGAAATATGTGTGTGGTGTGTGTCTTAATTGAACTAGCTTGACAACAGAAAAGCACAAGTCAATCATGATTTAACGTGTTCGGTAGTTCTAGTACATAAAATTTGAATTTTAACGTTTATTTTGTTAAAGTTTCTCACACGTATTTTAATAACATGAGTGGACAGTGAACATTTATTTGAATCGTGTGCGCATGTGTATATTGCTCAGCCACCCAGCGGTAAATGAAACAAAGTACTTAGATAATATTCGATGACATCAGTATGACGTTCTAAGCGAGCAATCTAAGTACTTAGAGTGCAATATATGCGTAATCCAACATATCATGCACTTTAATTATAACATAGATTACGATTTAAGCAGAGAGTTAGCTGCCTTTTTCATGTTGTTTTTTGTTTTTATTTCTTTAAAAAAAAACTTAACTAAAGTACCGTTTTATTTTTCTTTTGTATACTACATACATGAAAAGAAGAATATTTTTGTTTCAGTTTAAAGTTGATCTTTTGTAAGTGACGTTGTGTTTTGTTAAAAAAGTTATTTTATTGTAAAAATTTAAAATAATTGTGGTGATCTAAATGGCAGAAACGGACTTAAAAATTGGGGTAAATGTACTTCATATATTCTAGTTTTAATACTGACAATTTCCTCTTGATTATTTACAGGATCTCTAAAGGAAGATTACCGAAAGTTTCAAAAGAAAATTAAGATTCATTTCATTTATCTTATCTTTTATTTTTTAATTATATTTTTATTGAATTAACTATAATACATGTTTATTATTTGATGATCATTTTTAAATAAACTTGCATAATTTTAAAATAAATATAAAAAATATATATTTTTTCTATAACATAATCGGAAGACATGGTACTTTAACTTACAAATGCAAATAGGATTGTAATCTACATACATTACATTCTTATTTGCAAGCGTTTATAGGCGTCTCATTAACTTCGCTTAGAACTCCACACATAATGTAAGTGAAATATTAATTTATCTTAATGATATTGTGGCTTACATTATAAGCGAGAGCACATCGATGAGGCAGCCTAGGACACTTTTATGTTAAATCTAAGTGGAAGAATAAGTTAAAGCATCACCACTGACTGCCACGAAATATCACTTAGATAAGCGAGTACATAATGTGTATTTTTACCGCTGGGCAGTTGCATAATAACATTAGTGTGTAAAATCTCAAGAACTTTTAGTGAGAGTGCTTTTTTATATTTGTACAACGACAACAGATGTATATGTGAAAATAGTTTTGAGTATTTGAGCATTTGATATGATTGGTGGTTTGAATTTAAAGTAGAGAGATAGTTCGTTGGACAATTAATTTTGAATACATACTAATGCATAGAGACAAAGTGTTAGTGTAAACTCGGTGCATATACACACAAACACAGTAAAAATACGTTGGTTAGTATTTATACTATAGTGGGGAGGGTATTATACGTTTGTGCTGATGTTTGTAGCGCACAAAAATATTGGTCCTTCACCCACCTTAAAGTATACCGATCGACTCAGAATCACTTTCTGAGTCGATTAAGCCATGTCCGTCCGTCTGTCCGGCTGGATGGCTGTCGATGTAAACCTTGTGCGCAAGGTGCAGGTCGCAATTTTCAAGATATTTTGCTGAAATTCGGACCATACGTGTTTTTCGGCCCAACGATGAAGCCTATTGGAAATGGTTGAAATAGATTCATTATTTCACCAACCCCCATACAACCCTACCCCCCGAAAAGGGCTTTTGAGTTCATAATTATGTTAAATATTGTAATATCTCTACAAAAATCGGCAAAACTTAGTTCTATACGTCTTAATAATACTAGCGATTTTCGTAATTGTCGGACTTTATTTGACCCTAGCCCCCATACAAAGTCCCCTTCAGTAAATGACTTGATGGTCAATAATTCACTAATAAACACTAGGATCACGATGAAATCCAGCATACATAACTCTAATGTAAAGGAATAGGCCCATATTTACCCTTGCCCCCATATAACCTCTCTTTTAGAAAATCACTTTTTTCAACAAATTATTAAAATATTTCGGAATTAAGGTAAACAACTTAAATGCTTTGTTATTAAATATAATCCACATACTCAGTGGTGTAGGGTATCATATGATCGGCCATGCCCGACTATACTTTCCTACTTGTTTTTATATGAAGACGTTTTGGTTTTTTTTATGGACAATCAAGTTTGTCAAGAATAGAGCTCGGTCGTGAACATAGACATTACTACAGGCGAAAAACTACATGCGACAACAAAATTATTGGCTGTTGTATCAACATACATATATTATATGGAATTTAATTATTTTTCGCAATTGGAAGGAAGATTACTGTGAGTACAATTTTTATTATTTAATTCGTTAAGATGACAACGACTATGAAATCTGTGGTATCTAAATGCCGAATGCAAAAGGGTGCGATTACTCGGGTATACACATTTGTTCAAAATCCTCCTGAACAACTGTATTTAGAGGAAATAGAATCTCGTCTAACTCGTTTGGAAGCCGCATGGGCTGAATTTATGAAATTTATTGGGGAATTATATACTTATGAAGATGAGGCAGGTTTCGTAGATCCTGAGAGTGATATTGTGGATTATGAGTGAAAATATCTGCACAGTCATGCTATGCTTAAGCGAATGTTGAAATCCCTTGGTCCTTATGTATCTACACCTGAACTTCATAATAAAATGTTTTCTCGTCTAGCAGAACAACATTCTTCGTTATTGCAAAGACTCGGTACACCTACAACCTCTCGTCATGTTAATGAGAATTTACCTAAGTTGAGAATAGAACCTTTTTCTGGTAGTTACAAGGAATGGTCAGCGTTTAAGGATTTATTTATTAGCGCAATAGATTCTAAACCGAGCCTATCGAATATTCAGAAGTTTCATTATTTGAAGTCCTTATTGAAAGAAGATGGTGCAAATCTTATTAAACACATGCAAATTTCTGAATTATCTTATAGTACTGCATGGGATCGACTCAAAGAGCGGTTTGATCGACCTCGCCATATCGTGAACTCCTACATTGAAACCTTTATGAGCCTTTGTACAATGAAGGATGAAAATGCTGCTACGCTACGTAAAATTTCTGACACTGCTAATGAAGTTGTTAGAGGTTTGGATGCTGTTGATTACAATGAACGTGATCATTGGTTAATTTACATTCTACAAGGTAAGATTGATTCTGAATCCCGCCGCAAATGGATTGAGAATTCTCATGAAGACCCTAAGCCTACTATAGCTAAATTTTTGAAATTTCTGTATCAATGCTGTGAGGAATTGGAACTGGGAAATAACGTTGCTTCTAAATCTACTGGTTATAAGCGGAATTCATCTACAACTTTAGTTTCTACAAATAGTCAACAGGACTGTAATGACTGTGGCTCTAATGATCATCGGACGTACAAATGTCCACATTTTCTTTCGTTATCGGTCGAACAACGTCGGACTCTAGTTAGGGAAAAATCTCTATGTTTTAATTGTCTTCGTAGGAGACACACTGC
This sequence comes from Lucilia sericata, assembly GCF_015586225.1. Lineage (NCBI taxonomy): Eukaryota > Metazoa > Arthropoda > Insecta > Diptera > Calliphoridae > Lucilia > Lucilia sericata. The sequence goes on from NW_023995833.1 coordinate 61,111, forward strand.
CTACAACTGCGAATATCAGGAAAATTCCGTTCCTGTCAACGGGATCATCATACTTTATTAGATTTTACTCAAGTTGCTTCGGTCCAGCAGACACACGTTGCGGTCTCGTCTGAAATATCAACTCCTGAAGTAGGTACCTCTCAAGCGGAGGATCCTCAACCGGTGTCGTTGAACACTATCGTCTCTCAATCTGACAATACATCGTATATGAAGAAGGATATTACATTTATCCTACCCGCTGCTTTGGTCAATGTTCGTAATCATAAAGGTGATTTCACTACATGTCGTCTGTTACTTGATACTGCATCGGAATTGTCGTATATTTCTGAAGATTGTATTAAACGTTTGGGCTTGCAGCGCAATTACTCGAAAATTGCATTTTCTGGAATTTCATCAGTTAAGGCTGAATTAACCCATGGGCATAGTAATTTTAGTCCAGAATTTCAACATATACTATTGAAGCTCAAGTACACTTTTTGGGTCGTATAACGTCGTCACTTCCAAGAACGACAATAACGAATTATGATCGCGGACAACTGGATAAGATTAATCTTGCAGACCCGCTATTTTATCGTTCAAATCATATTGATATTTTACTCGGAGCAGACTATATTTGGGATGTGGTAACACAGGAGAAGTTATTGAATGACAATGGTTACACTATAGCTGTATCTACTATTTTTGGTTGGGTGGTAACATCTGTAACTTCATCACTTCAACAACAACAGTCATCATCATCATTACTAACATAAGTCTTTTTTTTATATATATATATATATATATATATATATATGATATTTATTTCAGTATAAAATGGTTATTACAATAATATATTGTGTCTCAGCGTCCCTTGGACATAATTGAGACGAGTTGGCAAGAAATTTACATTCTAATTCTTTACAGATTTGTTATATAAAAAAGTATGTTTATGATTTATATACATATACTTGTAAATAATTTACAACAGAAGCATTTCTAAATTTTCAATTAAATATTCTTTTAAATTTCTTTTAAAAACTGGAATTCTTTGAGAGTTTTTAATATTATCTGAAAGATTATTAAATTCCAAACTACCCGCATACTCAATCCTCTATTTTGTTGTTTCTAACCGGCATCTTTTGATTTTCAAATTCATATTATTTCTTGTGTTGTATGCAGGGATGGAAAATGAGATTTTGTGTCAGTATCAAAAAATATTTCAGAGGGTACTTTTTTGGATCTCAAAGTACTAAAATATTTTTTTTGCTAAATGATGGCAATTTCTTAACTACATTTATTTTTTTTAAACAATCCATAACAGAAGTAGAAAGGCATTATATGTTAATATGATGTATCCTTGTCCGTCCCTCAATGTTCACCTTTTTACATCTCAAATATTAGCCAGATATTGTACTATGTAAATATCTTAAATTTAAAGCTGTCATGATATAATTTATTATATTTTAATAAATCCGGCATTAATTAAAATTAGGCCACATTTCGCCCTATAAAAGGACGAATTTAGAATTTCAACTTAATGCTAATAATTGAGCTACAAGTATTAGTATCGACTGTTCATTGTCAATAAATCCCTTAAATATGTGTTGTTGAATTAAAATCCGTCGTGGGACCTTAAATAGGATATTTACTCGTACATCCGATTATGAATATGACATGAAACAAATATTTTTGACATAAAACTTCTTATATTATCTTTGGTTAAATGCTTAGTTTCAAAACATATCGTTTTATAGTAGATTGAATCCTTCGAGTTCCTATCGTTTGGAAATCATTTGTTTTAAAGTCAAATATTATTTCAAAATTTTAATTTCTGGTAATTTTCTCATAAAATATTAACAGTGAAATTTTAATAAGATTAATATTCATATAATGTCAATCAATATAAAAATATGTACAACTTTATTAGCCGTTTATAATTTTATTATTATTATTTTTTAGAAAAAACGGCTTTTAGTTGATTCATTTTTGAGAATTTATATAACAATGTGCTACACTCTTATACATTTTTGTTTAAATTTACACTATTTATTGTAGGTAACCAGACTACTAGTATAATTAGTGTAAAAATACATGTTCAAAAATATTCAAAATTTTTAAACACATTGTATGTAAAATCCTTTGATACAAAATGTGTGTTTTTACCCTTTTGTATTTATAAAAATGTTTAGCAACATTCCAAAATCGTGTAAATTTAAATTTTTTGTGTTTAAATAAAACATTTTTACATGTAAGTTTAATATTGAATTGTTTAATTGTACATAGAAATGTAAACCTTTAATGTATCACTTTCTATTCAAAAGATTAAAACATATTACAATTATTTTGAAAGAATGCTTTATTTAATTTTAAAATTACAAAAGAATTATCTTTAGATCTCATTTACTTGATGCACTTTCGTATTTAAATGGATTTTAATGTAAATTTTATCTTTATATAGTAAATATTGAGGAATGTTGAATATTCGCATATTTGTGGATGGATTACATATTCATAATTTAATGTTCTATTGGAAGAAACCAATGGGAACCAAATGTAGCCACGGAGCACGCACATTAATTGGATTTTTATTCAAATATCCTTCTTCATTCAAACTTGACAACAGCATAATGCAGCATTTGTTTGAGCGATGTCTTGGACTAGTTCATTGTCGATTTAAGTGGACCAAATAAATACAATTTTTTGAATATTTTTGCTATTTGTATTATTTTTTCTATTGCTTCTTAACATAATCTTATTGAAAATGTTTTATTTGTTGAAATATTTTATTTTTTTAAAAATTGTTTGACATTTCAATATTACTCGTCTAAATTAAAATTACACACATTGGGGCTAAAATATAAAATTTAAACACAACATGTGTAATTATAAGTCGAAATGTTTATTTTATTGGAAACATGTTTATGAATAACCAAAATACTACATTTTATTTAATATTATATAATTAACTTACGCATCTTCTGTAATTTTCGCAAAAAACTTACATACTTTGTAATAGTAATTTTACATGCATATTTTAGAGTGTAAAACACTCTTGGAATTTAAAATTTTAAATATACTTTAACCTGTTATTTTTTATCGAAACGATATATTAAAGGTTTTCATAAAAAAATTCTTTATCTATCTGTTAAACGATAATCGGATATTGTGATTGTGGCCCTGAGAGTATCAAATAAGACTCGGGAGTACAACGGTACTTTTGAACATCAAATAGTATCAAAAAAAGTACCATCGTACCAATTTTGCCATCCCTGGTTGTATGATGATTGGTTTCTTGAAAATGAAATGGTGTGATAACCAATACTATATAAAGACTTAAAAACATATGTTAATAGTCGCAATTTATATAGTCCATATATTGGAAGAATTGTAACAGATACATCTTTATACAGAGATAATGTTGAAAACGTCAAAGGCAAATTGTAAACTGTTTTTAAAGCTTTATTCTGGCATCATTGCAATGATTTTAGCTCGTTGTTTTTTTTGAAGGCATATAAATTAGGTAAGTAATTTAAATGACTATGAACCGACGTTTGATAGATAATAAGTTTTGTTTTTGTATTAAATTTATTTTTAAACTTATAAAGTAAGCCTGTGGCTGATACTATCTTAGATTTCAGATGTTGAACATGAATATTCCATGAAAGATTACTTTGTAAATATATACCAAGAAATTTTGTCGACAAAGTTTCAGTTACAATGTTTCCATCGACAAATATATTGAAATTCTGACCATCTATCGAATAAGGTCTAAATCTTATTAGTTTGGTTTTTTTTTGCATTTAAGTTCAACTTGTTAATCCTCATATACTCCATAATTAGTGCTGAGTCATATTCCATTTCGGTTTTCAAAACAAGTTCGTGTTTATAAGGGTATAAAATACTAATATCATCTGCGAACATTATAAGCTTTCCAAATAGTTGTAGATTTTGTATGTCGTTCAGATAGATAGAAAACAACAATGGGCCTAATACACTTCCCTGTGGAACTCCAAACTCAACAGCACTCAAACTGCTCTTCTGAGAATTAATTTCTACATATTGTTGCCTATTCGATAAGTAGTTTTTTAGCAATAATAACGAACTCTGGTTAAGACCGTAATAACGAAGTTTTTCTATCAATATTGCATGATCAACAAGGTCGAATGCTTTTGATAAATCATAAAAAATTCCACCTACACCATTAAATCCATTATCTAAACCTTCGCAAATATTATTTACCATGTTGATTAAGGCTTCCTCTGTCCCACATCCTTTTTTGAAACCATATTGATATTTAAATAATAACTTGTGTTCATCCATATACGATAATAATTGTTTATAAAGAATTTTTTCGAATACTTTATCAATTATTGGCAGTAATGCAATTGGTCTGTATTTTTCTATAAGTACAGCATTGAATTCTTTGGGTATGGGTACAATTTTTGCTACTTTTAAAACATTAGGGTATATTGAGGTGTTGACAATATTATTAAAAATTCGTAAAAGGTAGGGCGTAATAAGGCTTTTGCATTTGCACAATAACTTTGGTGATATTTCATCATGTCCACCGCATTTATTAATATCTAGATTTGAAATTATATCACTAATTTCATTAAAAGTTGTATGATTGAATTTAAAAGTACTTTGATAATTGTTTAGAGTTCTTAACTTATTACAATTGTCGCCAGGTAAGTTTTGTATTTGGTCTTTCAATTTTCTTGAAGTTTCAATAAAATATTTGTTAAAAACATTGCTTTTTTGATCATCTGTAATCAGTTCTCCATTTTCATCTTTTACATTTATTTGACGTTTTATGTTTCGACCTAGATTTTCATTTAAAAATTTCCAACATTTCTTCGGTTCTTGTTGAATTTGGCTTAAGTTTTCAAAATAGTAATTATTCATACATTCTCTACAGGCCTTCCTAATAATATTGCTAATTCTCTTCAATATGCTATCAACATTACATTTTCGTTTTCTTCGCAGTTATAATAATTTTTTCTTATATAATATTAAATCCTGTAAGTTTTTATTCATCCAAGGCGTTATTTCATTTTGTTGTAATTTTTGTTCACATTTTTCTGTAGTAGCAATTTTAGCAGCATTTGACATGTATTTAATAATATTTGAGGCATCTTCCGACGGATTTCCAGATTCTTGATATGTCTGTAAGAAATTATGCAGTTTAAATTTTGCAAGCTCATAATTACAAATCTTCGTCTTTATTTCAACATATTCATTATTACTTCAAATTTGTGACTTAATTTTGCATGATATTATATTATGATCTGTTAATTCACAAGAAATAGTATCTATAAACATTGTTTGATTTATATTACTATAAACATGATCAATACATGTACCAGATCTTGGTCGTGTTTCTAGTGTGTGGCAAATTTGGTAGGAAAAAGTTGATAACAAGTTTTTCAAATCAGACGATAATAAATTTTGTAAAATATCAATATTAGAATCACAAACAATTATGCTAGGATTTCTACCACAAAAAGTCAGTAAATTTTCTATAAATTCAGAGAATTTAGAAATACAGCACTTCTGAGATATTTAGAATGATGTAAATTTTAAAGCAATAGCATTAATTTTGATATCTTCCAAGGTTGTAGTAATTGTTTCGATAAAGTCTTTACATTGACAGATTTCTGTTTTATATTTTAAACTGTTGTGTATAAAAATTGATGTCCCGCCATATCCATCTGATCTACAGCAATGAACACAATTGTAACCAAATATATTATAGATTTGCACTACGTTTAAAGAAAACCAAGTTTCTTGTACAGCAATGATGCTGGGCAGTTGTGGAAATTTTGTAATCATTGTTTTAAACTTATTAAACTTATCAATTGCAGAAATGCTTCTCATGTTAACAGAAATTATATTTAACAATGGGAAATTAAAAGATGTATAATAATTTTCAAATATTTCAAAACTATTAAAGTGTTTATTCATTAAAAATTGATTATTTATTAAAAAAAGATCTATATTTTTAATTATTAATTAGGAGATAAAAAAGCAGAATGATTGTCATCGTCATCTGTGTCTTCTCTTGGGTGATGATTTGATCTACGTTTCAACGGATTAGTTGTTGCCGCCAATAGTAAACTATCTACATCTTCTTCATTTTTTATTAATTTGGGCTTTAACGTACACTTTTCCATTGAAGGTATAAACCGATATGTAACCAACATTTTTTAAAGATTTTGAATATTTCAAAACGTTTAATGTTTCTTTGCTTAAATAATCATTAATGAAAACATTTTTTAGTTTCATCATTTTCTTTTAATTTATTTTTAACTGCCATAAGTTTATCTTTTACTTTTTTAGACTCAAATTTTACTATCATTAGTTGTTTTTTATTTGTAGGATTTTTATTTTTAAGAACAAAAGCTTCTTCAACATCATCTTCAGTTAGATCTACTCCAACATTCCTAGACATTTCAATTACAGTGTCAACAGCAGTTGAATTTTCTTTTAAAAACGACGCCACTAATTAGGCAATTATTTTTTACACGTTCATCATTTAAAACTTTAATAGATTCTTTTAATAATTTTACTTCAGTTTTCAATTTTTTGTTTTCTTTTTGCACAGCATCAATTTGTTTTTTATTTTCTGCCACCCCTCGTATTATTTCATCAAATTGTTTTGACATAAACACCATAGTTTCTTGTAATTCCGACAGCTGATCTAGTTTGTTTAATTGTTTTTTTATTTCATATAATTCTTCTTTTACACTTCCACCACCTTCGTTACAGAGATCACAAAAATAATCGGCATTCTCATTGTTTACTAAATTCGTAAATTGACGTTTATCAAGAGAGGTACACAATGCATGATATATCTTAGCACACTTGTCACATTCAATGCTATCTTCATTTTCTTTCACATCCATTTTACATTGCCCACAAATAAATTTATTTGTTTTTAAACTGCGACAAGATTTACCAGACATTTTTCTATTTACTAGTGTTCTTTGGTTTTTGTTTTGATTATTAATGAGTCTTTTATGTTTATCAAAGAGAATAAAACCGTATTTTTTAATTAAAAAATTTGAGCTATATCAGATATGTATAAAAAAATAACCGTGTTCGCTCGTAAAGGGTTGCCAACTCTAGTCGACATCGATAAATCGATCCAATCCTTTTGGGAAATTGAGGAAACTGGTAGTCTAGGAAAACAGGATGATAAATCTGCACTGGTTGAACAACATTTTCGGCAAACTCATACTCGACATACGGATGGACGTTACATTGTCGAACTACCATTTAAGGAACAGAATACCTCATTCGGAGACACTTACAAAGGTGCCTTGAGAAGATTTAACGCTACTGAACGTAGACTTAGTAGGAACACAAAGTTAAGGGAGAATTATATCAAGTTTATGAAAGAATACCATAATTTAGGACATATGCGTGAACTTTCACCAGAGGAGATAGACGTCGCCGACGGTCATTTGTTTTATTTACCGCATCATCCAATTATTGGTTCTAAACTATTGGTTCAGGATGTTGATAACATATCTCTAAATGACAAACTACATATTGGCCCTTCAATTCAACGTAATTTATTTGCCGTCTGTTTGCGTTTTCGGTTATATAAGGTCGTATTCTCTGCAGATATCATTAAGATGTTTCGGCAGATTTGGGTGGCTGAAGAACACCGAAATTTTCAATGGATTCTGTGGAGAGAAGATCCCAATGGGAACTTAAACACTTTCAATTATGTACGGTTACATATGGAACATCTTCCGCACCACATCTATCAGTTAGGGTATTGGAACAATTAGCGAGAGATTACCAAGAATCCCATCCTAATGCATCAAGAATCTTACTCGAAGACTTCTATGTCGATGACGTATTAACAGGTGCTTCATCAGAAGAGGAACTTATTTTAAATCGAAAGGAGCTCATCGACTTACTTTCACAAGCAGGACTTGAGTTAAGTAAATGGGTATCCAACTGCGAATCTATTAGCCCACCAATTAAAAATGGGGAAAACTTTCTACGTGAAGGTCAGGATAAATCTACAAAGGTTTTGGGTATTTATTGGAACTCAGAGAAGGATAGTATTCAATATAGTGTAAATTTGAATGGCTCACAATTAGCAACAAAACGAAAGGTTATCTCTGATGTCGCTCGAATTTTCGACCCTCTTGTCTTGGTATCACCTATCGTAGTGAAATTCAAAATCTTATTCCAGGAAATATGGTTACTTAATCTTGAGTGGGATAAACCACTACCGCAGGACTTGGCTAGGCTGTGGATCAAGTATAGAGATGATCTTCACAATCTTACAAAATTGAAGCTACCTCGATATGTACCTAACTTGAACACAAGCATTCAACAGCACGGGTTTAGTGATGCCTCAATTAAGGCTTATGCTGCTGTTGTATATTGCAGAATGGAGGACGCTGAGGGAAATATTTCCATCACACTCATCGCGTCAAAGACTCGTGTGGCACCACTCAAGCAAATATCCCTTCCTAGGTTGGAGTTATGCCTTGCATTACTTCTTACTCGTTTAATTAAGACGACCATTTCTTCATTGTCTCATCAACAAATTGATGTAAAACGTTTTATAAACCTACGGATACACAAAATCAAGAATCCTGCTGAATATCTAACTTGCGATGAAATTAGACAAGGCAAGATCATTTGTCTCAGAATGGCGCAAAATAGTTTCTCAGCGGAGAAGAAAAGTTTACTACAGGAACGGAAGGTTGACAACAATTCGAAATTAATTCAACTTTCACCATTTATCGATAATGATGGACTTATAAGAGTAGGTGGACGAATTTCGAACTCTGAACTTTCATCTGAAATTCAACATCCGATCATTCTGCCGAAAGGTCACAAAATCACAACCCTAATCCTTAGGGAAGAACACGTTAAGAATTTGCATCCTGGCGTCTCATTTTTTGATAGGCAGGCCGACTACTCTGATACCTGAGGGTAACTTAACTGAATTGAAACCAAATCGGCTTGACTATTGGCAACACGTACGATGCATGTACCAAGGTTTTTGGCGAAGATCGACATCACTTCAACAAACGAATGTTCCATTTATGGGAACAATTCCCATAAATAGATCATTCGTATTTTTATACCCACCATCAAAAAAGATGGGGGTATATTGATTTTGTCATTCCGTTTGTAACACATCGAAATATTGGTCATAGACCCACAAAAGTATATATATTCTGGGTCCTCATTAAATTCTAAGACGATCTAGCCATGTCTGTCCGTCCGTCTGTCTGTCTGTTGAAAGCACGATAGAGTTCGAATGGAAAGAGCTGGAGGGTTGAAATTTCACACAAATATTTCTTATAGGTAAGGTTTGTTTGGTATTGAAAATGGGCAATATCGGTCGGATAGCCCCCATAGAAGTGGCCCCTCGAAAAGCAGCTTTAACAGCCATAACTTGTTTAAAAATACGAATATGTGGATGAAATTCGATATAAGTAAGTTAATTATGATCTAAAATCACTATGCAAAATTTTATGAGGATCGGTCCATAATTGACCCTACCCCCATATAAGGTCGCCTTCAGAAAATGACTTTAACGCCCATCACTGGCTTAAAAATACTAGTATATAGATGAAATTCGACATAAGTAAGTTTCATACGAGTCAAAATCTATCTAAACAATTTTATAAGGATCGGACCATGATTGACCCTACCCCCCATATAAGGGCCCCTTCAGAAAATGACTGCAACGCTCATTAATGGTTTAAAAATATGAGTGTAGCGATGAAATTCGACACAAATAAGTTTAATACGAACCAAATTCTGTCTACCAAATTTATGACCTACACCCCCCCCCCCCTATATAAGGTCCCCTTCAGAAAATTACTTTTACGCTTGTAACTGGCCTAAAAATACGAGTATATAGATGAAATTCGACATAAGTAAGTTTCATTCGAGTCAAACGAGGTTTGATGGTGGGTATATAAGATTCGGCATAGCCGAATATAACACTCTTACTTGTTTATTATTATTATTATTATATAACACATTTACATACATAAACATTTTGATCTCTAAAGTTACACTAAAAAGCTTACTCTCACATTGCTCATTGTATGTAATATTAATTTCTATTTTTATTCAACCCTTATTTATATAATGAATTATTTAAGTTTGTTAGTTGTTCTTTTACACTTTGATGAGTAAGTCTAGTTGCAACACAAATATTTGTATAGTCCACAAAAACAAAATATGAAACAACATAAAAGTAAATAAAACGTAATTAATTTTAATATGGAAATAAATGAAGTGCGTTTTTATTAATCGGTTATCCACCATCATTATTTTTCACTTTTACACGAATATAAAAAGATTATTATTTATCGTCAAGAGGAAAAATCAGGATTTATATGGAATTTTCTGCCCTATACCATTACAATTTATATTATGTGAGTCAGGTAATGTTACTAAAAATCAAAAATAATAGTACTTAACTAAGCTTAAAGGACTCCAATTGACTCAAAATCACTTCCAGAATTGATTAATATTAAATTACAGATCTGAAGCTTAAAGATATCTAGGAAAAATTTGGTATATAGCACTACTATGGTCCAAGAAAGATGGTGATAAGTTGCTTTTAGCCACATAGCCCCGCTTAAATACTCGTAAGCTCCTTGAATCGTTATAAAATTAGTCACGATTATGTTTTAAGTATCTACAAATAATTCTGTACAGTTTTTTTTTTTAAATCGGACCACATTTGATCCAATGCCCATATAAGGCCCATTTCAGAAAATTGTTTTTATGTTTATATTAGTCTTATAAATATTTGTATAATAATAAATGAACTGAATTCGTAAACTAAATTTTATGAGGATCAATGTAAATCCAAATTCCTATGGACTTCCTTCAGAAAATCGGTGGCCGTCTACAAATTTTATAAATATTTATGAATTAATTAACGATAAATTAAGTTCATAATTATTTTTTACGCTACAAATAAAAAAATTATTTTATATTTATTTTTAAAAACTAACGACCGCATATTAAAAAATGCCTTTTTACAATAAACCGAATTATTCGACTGCTGCAAACATTGGAAATAAAACTCAGTAGCAAAAACCGGTCGAAGAAAACCGGGTAGTTCTCCTTAGTGAGAAGTATTCTATTCGTTTTAAACACCAATGATGAGCACATTAGTTCCAAATTTGTATAATATGAAAAAAAAGTAATTTTGTTTTGCTGTTTCATGAAATAAAAAATATTCTTTTAAAGAAGTTTCAAAAATGCTATTATTTTGAATAATAGAAAAATTATTTTTAACGTTAACTAAAGTTTAGTAGAAACATTTATTATGAAATATTTTAAACAAATAACAATAATAATAACAATGTAAAAAAAAACAAATAATATTAAATTAATTAAACAAGAGAAATAAAACAAATTAATTTCTTTGAACTTAAAATTCTTTTATTTTCTTTATTCCACATTTTAAACTAATAAATAAACTGTTTTTAATAACATTTTAGTTTTTTGTTATGGTAAACAGCCAAAATAGATTGAATTTTGTGTTTATATGCTGAAATAAACAATTGACAACACTAAACTTTCCCCTACAAACATTTTATATTGCGGAAGTTACCCGTGTGAAACTTCCAAACGTGCTAAAAGCTCGCCAGCGATATTGCGAAAGTATACGATTTCTTATCACCAGTCGTGAAGAACTGATGCAGAGCTGCATAACGTCTACGCGTAACGTGGAAAATACTTCTGGAAGATCCACAGAAGAAACTTCTAGATGACTTTTAGAAGTAAGGTATTGCCAAAGACTCTTCTGGATGTGACAAGGAAGTCACTTCTAGGAGTTTTATAGTTTTTATTGAAGTAATGGAAAAAATATTTAATTTAACAACTAATTTAAAAGTAGTATGTATATGTATGAAATATAATAAGATAATTTTTAGGAAATCTGTATCTGAAACTTACCAGATCCCTATTAATATTTAAATTCGGCTAGAAGTATTTTAATAGGGGGTACAATATTTGCTATTGCTTTCTAAAAAAATTCACATAATTAAAAATTAATTAATTTATTTATTGTTTTAAATCAACATTACCCTTCATGAACATTTTTTAAAACATTAATATAACATGAAATTAAACCATATATAAAAAGATCTGAAGCTATTGAGTCATGGATTATTTTTAAAATTATTTACAGTGACTAACGATAGGAACACTTTAACGACCCTAAACGGGATATTTCTTTTGACACTAATACTACAATACTATTTTTTGTTTGCTCTCTTCCAATTAAGGAGTTATACATGTTCAAAAACTATATACTTACTTAAGTTCAATATCTTGCGAACGAGATTCACAATTTTATGAATAAGTATTAGTATCATAGGATAGGTGCTATATGATACCGACTATATGATACCCTACACCAGCTATTAATATTTAATGTGATTTATTTTTATACCACCATAAAAAAAGATGGGGGTATATTGTTTATGTCATTTCGTTTGTAACACATCGAAATATTTATCATAAAAATATATATTCTGGATCCTTATTAAATTCTAAGACGATCTAGCTATGTCCGTCCGTCTGTCTATCTGTCTGTAGGTTTAAAACACGATAGAGTCCAAATGGAAGTAGCTAGTGGGCTGAAATTTTGCACAGACATTTTATATTGATGCAGTTTGTTTGGTATTGAAACTGGGCAATATCGATCCACGAATTCGCCTAGCCCCTATATAAGGTCCCCTTCACAAAATGACTTTAACGCTCATAACTGTCTAAAAGAAGCATCTATAGCGATGTAATTCGACATGAACATATTTTACAGGAACCTAAATCGTTTTGTAAAATTTTATAAGGGTCGGTTCGTAATTGATCCTACCCCCATATAAAGCCCCCTTCAGAAAATGGCTTTGACGCTCATTACTGCCTAAACTAAAATCGTTCTAGAATATTTGACGAGGATCGGTCCATAATAAAAAGGGCTGGATAGATTTGTATTTATATAATATATTTAATATTTGTCTGTGCTAAACTTCATTACAATAACAGTGCTAATAAATGAATTGCGGATATTCAAGTCACTTTCTGAGGGGGGCTTTGTGTGGGGGCTAAGGTTAAATGAAGTCCGATCATTTCGAAATTCGGCACGGTCATCAAGGCTTGTATAAAACTTAGTTGTGCGAACTTTCATCGAGATACATTTATATTATAAATAATTATGAGCTCAAAAGCCCTTTTCGGGGGGTTCAGTTGTATGGGGGCTAGGTGAAATAATGGACCGATTTTAACCATTTTCAATAGTCCTTAGGTCAAAACAAACACGTATTCCAAATATCATCAAATTATTTTGAAAATTGCGACCTGTACTTTGATAACAACGTTTACATGGACACACGGACGGACGGACATCGACTCAGAAAGTGATTCTGAGTCGATCGGTATACTTTAAAGTGGGTATAGTACTAATATTTTAATGCGTTACAAACATCAGCACAAACGCATAATACCCTTCCCACTATAGTGGTGTAGGGTATAAAAATTAAATTTAAACAAAATTAAACTTAAAAAAATATTCAAATTTTTTTTGAAACATTGATAGCTAATAAGCACCTTTGGACAATTGATGTACATATAAATAAATGAAAGCTATGAGTGTTTTCTATCAAATGATGGTTTAAGAAAATCATAATTTTCTTACTGGTGAATCAAATCCTAATCCTAATATATATTATAAATCTCTTTGTAAGTCTGTTCGTTTGTTTATTTATTTGTTTGTTTGTTCGTCAATCACGCCTAAGCGGCTGGACCGATTTTCTTCAAATTTGGAACATGGTTAGATCTATACTTGGAGAGTGTTATAGGCTTTTTTTCAGAACTTGGACTAGGAGGGGGCAAAAAGGGTAAAATGGTAAAATGGGTGAAAAACGGGCAAAATGAGTACTATTGATAGTAAATACTAATTTTGTATATCCTTAAGCAAAATCATTTTCGATTAAACTACTTAATTTGTTAGAAATATAAAGTATACCGATCGACTCAGAATCACTTTCTGAGTCGATTTAACGATGTCCGTCCGTCCGTGTGTCCATGTAAACGTTGTTATCAAAGTACAGGTCGCAATTTTCAAGATATTTCGATGAAATTTGGAATACGTGTTTGTTTTGACCTAAGGACTATTGAAAATGGTTAAAATCGGTCCATTATTTCACCTAGCCCCCATACAACTGAACCCCCCGAAAAGGGCTTTTGAGCTCATAATTATGTATAATATAAATGTATCTCGATGAAAGTTCGCACAACTAAGTTTTATACAAGCCTTGATGACCTTGCCGAATTTCGAAATGATCGGACTTCATTTAACCCTAGCCCCCACACAAAGCCCCCCTCAGAAAGTGACTTGAATATCCGCAATTCATTTATTAGCACTATTATTGTAATGAAGTTTAGCACAGACAAATATTACATATATTATATAAATACAAATCTATCCAGCCCTTTTTATCGGGGTCGGCCCACATTTGCTCCTATCCCCCATATAAAGCCTCTTTTAGAAAATAAGTTTTTCGTCAATAAATTGCTTTTTTGGTCAATTATGGACCGATCCTCGTCAAATATTCTAGAACGATTTTAGTTTAGGCAGTAATGAGCGTCAAAGCCATTTTCTGAAGGGGGCTTTATATAGGGGTATAAAATAAAATTTTACAAAACGATTTAGGTTCCTGTAAAATATGTTCATGTCGAATTACATCGCTATAGATGCTTCTTTTAGACAGTTATGAGCGTTAAAGTCATTTTCTTAAGGGGACCTTATATGGGGGATAGGGTCAATTATGAACCGATCTTTATAAAAAGTTTACAATGATATTAAGGTTCCTATAAAATATGTTCATGTCGAATTTCATAGCTATGCTTCTTTAAGGCAGTTATGAGCGTTAAAGTCTTTTTCTGAAGGGGACCTTATATGGGGGGTAGGGTCAATTATGGACCGATCCTTTTTACAATGATAGTAAGGTTCCTATAAAATATGTTCATGTCGAATTTCGTCGCTATAGATGCTTCTTTTAGACAGTTTCGAGCGTTAAAGTCATTTTCTGAAGGGCACCTTATATGGGGGGTAGGGTCAATTATGGACCGATCCTTATAAAATTTTACGAAGGTGTTAAGGTTGCTATGAAATATGTTAATGTCGAATATCATCGCTATAGCTGCTTCTTTTAGTCAGTTATGAGCGTTAAGTTCATTTTCTGAAAGGGACCTTAATGGGGGATAGGGTCAATTATTAACCGATCCTTATAAAATTTTACAATCATATTAAAGTTCCTATCAATTATGCTCATGTCGAATTCCATCGCTATAGATACTTCTTTAAGGCAGTTATGAGCGTTAAAGTCATTTTCTGAAGGGGACCTTATATGGAAAGTAGGGTCAATTATGGATTTAGGTTCCATGTCGAATTTCATCGCTTTAGATGCTTCTTTTAGTCAGTTATGAGCGTTAAAGTCATTTTGTGAAGGGGACCTTGTATAGGGGCTAGGCGAATTCGTGGACCGATATTGCCCAATTTCAATACCAAACAAACTGCATCAATATAAAATGTCAGTGCAAAATATCAGCCCGCTAGCTACTTCCATTTGGACT
Organism: Lucilia sericata; assembly: GCF_015586225.1. NCBI lineage: Eukaryota > Metazoa > Arthropoda > Insecta > Diptera > Calliphoridae > Lucilia > Lucilia sericata. The sequence goes on from NW_023995833.1 coordinate 76,735, forward strand.
CTATCGTGTTTTAAACCGACAGACAGATAGACAGACGGACGGACATAGCTAGATCGTCTTAGAATTTAATAAGGATCCAGAATATATACTTTTATGATAAATATTTCGATGTGTTACAAACGAAATGACATAAACAATAAACCCCCATCTTTTTTGATGGTGGTATAAAAATAAATCACATTAAATATTAATAGCTGGTGTAGGGTATCATATAGTCGGCCAAGCCCGACTATACTTTCTTACTTGTTTGTCAAAAATTTGTTAAAATATTTCTGAAATAAAGTAAAAATTAATTTAATTGTTTAATTATTAAAAAAACAAGTAAGAAAGTATATTCGGGCTTGGCCGACTATATGATACCCTACACCAGACGATCTAGCTATGTCCGTCCGTCTGTCTATCTGTCTGTCGGTTTAAAACACGATAGAGTCCAAATGGAAGTAGCTAGCTGGCTGAAATTTTGCACAGACATTTTATATTGATGCAGCTTGTTTGGTAAGAAATTGGGCAATATCGGTCCACGAATTCGCCTAGCCCCCATATAAGGTCCCCTTCACAAAATGACTTTAACGCTCATAACTGACTAAAAGAAGCATCTAAAGCGATGAAATTCGACATGGAACCTAAATCGCTCTGTAAAATTTTATAAGGATCGGTCCATAATTGACCCTACCTTCCATATAAGGTCCCCTTCAGAAAATGACTTTAACGCTCATAACTGCCTTAAAGAAGTATCTATAGCGATGAAATTCGACATGAGCATATTTTATAGTAACCTTAATATGATTGTAAAATTTTATAAGGATCGGTTAATAATTGACCCTATCCCTCATTAAGGTCCCTTTCAGAAAATTAACTTAACGCTCATGACTGACTAAAAGAAGCAGCTATAGCGATGAAATTCGACATTAACATATGTGATAGCAACCTTAACACCTTCGGAAAATTTTATAAGGATCGGTCCATAATTGACCATACCCCCCATATAAGGTGCCCTTCAGAAAATGACTTTAACGCTCGAAACTGTCTAAAAGAAGCATCTATAGCGACGAAATTCGACATGAACATATTTTATAGGAACCTTAATATCATTGTAAAAAGGATCGGTCCATAATTGACCCTACCCCCCATATAAGGTCCCCTTCAGAAAAATACTTTAACGCTCATAAGTGCCTTAAAGAAGCATAGCGATGAAATTCGACATGAACATATTTTATAGGAACCTTAATATCATTGTAAACTTTTTATAAGGATCGGTTCATAATTGACCCTATCCCCCATATAAGGTCCCCTTAAGAAAATGACTTTAACGCTCATAACTGTCTAAAAGAGGCATCTATAGCGATGTAATTCGACATGAACATAATTTACAGGAACCTAAATCGTTTTGTAAAATTTTATAAGGATCGGTTCATAATTGATCCTACCCCCATATAAAGCCCCCTTCAGAAAATGGCTTTGACGCTCATTACTGCCTAAACTAAAATCGTTCTAGAATATTTGACGAGGATCGGTCCATAATTGACCAAAAAAAGCAATTTATTGACGAAAAACTTATTTTCTGAAAGAGGCTTTATATAGGGGATAGGAGCAAATATAGACCGACCCCGATAAAAAGGGCTGGATAGATTTGTATTTATATAATATATTTAATATTTGTCTGTGCTAAACTTCATTACAATAACAGTGCTAATAAATGAATTGCGGATATTCAAGTCACTTTCTGAGGAGGGCTTTGTGTAGGGGCTAGGGTCAAATGAAGTCCGATCATTTCGAAATTCGGCAAGGTCATCAAGGCTTGTATAAAACTTAGTTGTGCGAACATTCATCGAGATACATTTATATTATACATAATTATGAGCTCAAAAGCCCTTTTCGGGGGGTTCAGTTGTATGGGGGCTAGGTGAAATAATGGACCGATTTTAACCAATTTCAATAGTCCTTGGGTCAAAACAAACACGTATTCCAAATTTCATCGAATTATCTTGAAACCTGTACTTTGATAACAACGTTTACATGGACACACGGACGGTCGGACGGACATCGTTAAATCGACTCAGAAAGTGATTCTGAGTCGATCGGTATACTTTAAGGTGGGTAAAGTACTAATATTTCAATGCGTTACAAACATCAGCACAAACGCATAATACCCTTCCCACTATAGTGGTGTAGGGTATAAAAAGATTTTCTGAAAGAGGGTTATATGGGGATAGGTGGTTAATATGGGCCTATCCCTATAAATTTGGGTAAAGGGATTAACGTCTATATTAAAGTTATTTATGTAGAATATCGCCGTACTATTAGTGTTTATAAGTGAATTTGAACCATCAAGTCCTTTTATGAAGGGGACATTATATGAGGGATATGATCAAATGAGGACCGATCATTGCGAAAATCAGCAGTGTCATTAAAACTTATAAAAAACTTAGTTTTGCAGATTTTTGGTGTGATACAAGAACATTTAACATATTTATGAGCTCAAAAGCCATATTCGGGGGTGCGATTGTATGGGGGCTATGCGAAATAATGGTCCAATTTTAACCATTTTCAATAGGATTCGTCCTTGGAAGAGTATGTGCCAAATTCATCAAATTATCTTGCAAATTGCGACCTGTAGCGTGTGCATAATGTTTTTAATTACACTAAATTTGAAACATAGTTAGATATATAGGTGTATGGTGTGATATACTATATTATTTTCCAAAACTTGGATAAGAAGGGACAAGAAGGGGTATGTGGATGAAAAAGATACCAAATTCGTACTTTTGGGAGTAAATACTAATTATTGTCTATACACTGAAAAAAATCTATGCCTAATATATACGAAATTGTACGAAATATTTTAGTATAATGAAAAATAAAAAAATTAATTTACATAAATTGAAAAAAGTGAATTTTTAATAAATATGGTAAAATTTACGAAATATTAATTTATGCAAACATTTTTGTTAATTTTAAAATTATATTTCTAATTTTAGTTAAAAATTATACTCCACACGAATTTTTAATATTTTTTAATGAAAATAGTGCGTCAATTATATTATACTTTTTCTTAAATTTTATAAAAATGTTGTAGTTTTATCTAATGATAATATACTTAATATAATTATGTTTAATTTCGCTAAAATTTATGAAAAAATATTACGAAAGGTCTTCGTACTTTCGTAAAAATAGAAAAGGGTTTTATTTAGTAATATTTCGTATTATACACGAAATTTTTGTAAATATTACGAAAATATAAGTTACGAAATTTTTTTTCGTAAAGTTGAGCATGGATTATTTTCAGTGACTCAAGCAAAAACATTTCTGATTAAGCTTTTAAAGTGTCTGAAATATGTATTATGTAGCAAAGTTCCGTTTCGAAATAGGAGAAAAGGCGAAAAAACAGGAAAAATTTGTACTTCTATGTTTTAGTCTGATTTTTTTTTTCGTTCTTAAGTAAAAATATTTTAGACGATGAGTTTTTAGTTTCAGAGATATGTGTATTCGAAAGTCCACCCCTAGAGGGAAAAACATAAAAAGAAATTCAAACTGAATGTTCAAAAACGGCTTATTATGCGTTCCTTTGCTACATTTTTTGTAGTTTTATGAAATTTGAGAAATATTTATTTTTTATTAATATTTTTCCGTAATCGGTCAAAATATGTGTTTTTGAAAAATGTTTTTGCAAAACATCATTAAAGAGGGAAAGGTTCCTCTCTGACGTGATTTTCTTAATAAATGTTCTACAACATCGATTTCTGAAATGATACAAAATATATTAAACAAAATACATAAATTTGAATAATTCAATGGAGAAAGAGGGTATGGGTAGTATTTTTGGTACTGTGTTGGTATCTTTTATAAATATTGTTCAAATTCAATGAAATTTCTTTTATAGCTTTATAAGATCAAAAAAAATTGCAAGGAGATTCTTTATAAGGAGACCTTCAACATTTTTTGAAACATGAATAAGTTAGGGAAAAATTAGCACTTTATGCTTTAAGTCAAGAATTATTCTTTCTCCTAAGTTAAATATGTATATTATAGTTTTACCTAACTAGATATTATTAGAATTATAATTTTGGAATATTTTAGCTTTGTAAATTGAAAAAAAAAATTGTGAAGTAATCTCTTAGTGAGGAATAAAATGAGTAAACTTTTTTCATTTCGTAAATGCTATGTTATGTTATTTATGTCAACGAAATTTTTATATTTCTAAATGTTGAAAAATTTCAGAAATTGATCTATGAACATAAAGCACATTTTTTAGTTTACTCTAAAGGGAGAATACTTAAGTGTAATGTTATGAAACCAATTAAAACCCCGGGCAACGCCGGGTACAAAAATCTAGTTTATTATAATACCAGCTGTATCCAGTGTGCTTTGCTACCCTAAACGCAATATAAATAAAAAAAAACACTTACACATGGGAACGCTAATAAGGATTTTAATGTAAGGTATGAAAAATGCGAATAATATTGTATTGTATTTAATTAATCAATCCCCCCATTAAAAGTCCGACCATTTTTCTCTAAATGTTCACATGAATGTCAAAGTTCTTCATTTAAAATTTTAAGATTCTAGCTTCTGTAGTATCACAGATATACAATTTTTTCTATTTAATTCATAAGGGGGTTCCAAGCCACCCACTGATGAAAGTCCGCTTTTTTTCCCCAAAATGTTCATATGAATATGAAAGTTCTTAGTGCAAAATTTTAAAATCTAGTTCTATTAGTTTCCAAGATATAAGATTTTTTGTATTAAATTCGTATGGGAGGTGCCGCTCCCCCCGTTGGTAGTCCGCCAATATAACCCA
>NW_023995834.1:0-15000 GCF_015586225.1 Lucilia sericata
CCATATTTACTCTATGTAAATAACGGTCTTTATGGAATGGGAATTACTACGTTCGTTTACATTTTACTCTGTAATCAATGTCAAAATTGTTCATGTTTCCATTAAGTGCTTCCTCCTCCATTGTTGATTAAAGTAGATGAAGCAACAACATAAAACACAAGATTCCTTCTTCTTATAGTAGTATGCCTGTCCCGCTCTCAAGCAACGAGTTAAGATAAAAAATGAAATGATAAGACAACAAAAACATAAGGTACCCGGATTGAGACACTTATTGTCGAAACAAACAGAAAAAACCGGTGGTATACCACACTTTAACATTACAAGCAAATCAAGATGCCAAACACCCAACCCCCCAAACCATGCATTTTTGAACCAGAGAACAAAAAAATAAATTGACAGCAACAAAAACACCAACAGCAGCAGCACTATACATTTTTAAAAAACAATACACTCACAATGGCAACTTGTCATATGCCTTCTTAAAAATCAAAATATAAACAAATTGGAAAAAAGGCTTATTTTTGATAAACAGGACTACTTTAACGTGAAGCTACTACTACTTACTACTTGTAACTGGCTCAAGGTGATTTGTGTAAAATTTTTTTTGTCTTTTAATTTTAAATAGATTTTAAAATGGATTTTGATACTGGTAGGCAATAGATCATCTTATTCATTGTGCTTAAAGATAAGACAGTGGAAAAAAAATCCAAAATAGGGGAGTGGTGAAAGTGAAAGACAACAAACCCTTTTTCGAAACAGTAGAATATGAATGATATATGAGTTTTAATTTTCCCATACGAGTTCTTTTTTCTACAATATTTATTTTTCATATGTGTAGCAAGTTTTATTTTCAGTTTTTTATGTGTGTGGAAAATATTTGCTTAAATTCTTATATGCAAGCTTTACAAAAAATTTTGCTGATAAGGGTTTCGTTTTATTTAATTTTGTAAAAGAAATTTACAATTCGTCTTTGAATAGAGTTAAAGCAAAACTACCCGTTTGATATCTTAACTACTCACATCTTTCAAAATTTAACAAAAATTTTGTTTAAGTAAAGAATTTTTAAAAATTTTATCGAAAATGAAAAAATTTAAACGGGAATTTTAAAAACTTATTTAAATTTTGTATAAAAAGAAATTTATCAGAAATATTCCATAAAGAGAAAGTTTAGCGCAAAATTTCTATAAAAAGAAAACTTATCGAAAATTTCTATAAAAGAAAATGTATCAAAAATTTTCTATAACAAGAAACTCTATCGAAAATTTTCTGTTAATAGAAAATTTATCGAAAAATTTCAATAAAAAGAAAATTTACCGAAAAATTTCAATAAAAAAAAAATTTATCAAAAATGTTCTAAAGAAAGAAATTTTATCGAAAATGTTCTACAAAAAAGAAAATTTATCGAAAATCTTCCATAAAAAGAAAATTTATCAAAATCTTCTATAAAAACAAAATTTATCGAAAATGTTCTATAAAAAGAAAATTTATCGAAAATTTTCTATAAAAAGAAAATTTATCGAAAATTTTCCATAAAATGAAGATATTTATCGAATACGTTCTATAAAAAAAGATATTTATCGAAAATTTTCTATAAAAAGAAGATACTTTTCGAAATTTTCTTTTAAAAAGAAAATTTATCAAAAAATTTCTATAAAAAGAAAATTTATCGAAAAATTTCTAAAAAAATAAAATTTAAAAAGAAAATTTATCGAAAATGTTCTATAAAAAGAAAATTGATCGAAAATGTTTTATAAAAAGAAAATTTATCGAAAATGTTCTAAAGAAAGAAAATTTATAGAAAATCTTCTATAAACAGAAAATTTATCGAAAATGTACTATAAAATCAAAATTTATAGAAAATGTTCTATAAAAAGAAAATTTATCGAAAATGTTCTATAAAAAGAAAATTTATCGAAAATGTACTATAAAATCAAAATTTATCGAAAATTTTCTTTTAAAAAGAAAATTTTTCAAAAAATTTCTATAAAAAGAAAATTTATCGAAAAATTTCTACAAAAAAGAAAATAAAAAGAAGATATTTATCGAATATGTTCTATAAAGAGAAAATTTATCGAAAAATTTCTATAAAAAGAAAATTGATCGAAAAACTTCTGTTAAAAGAAAATTTATCGAAAAATTTCAATAAATACAAAATTTATCGAAAAATTTCTGTTAAAAGAAAATTTATCGAAAAATTTCAATAAATACAAAATTTATCGAAAAATTTCTATAAATACAAAATTTATCGAAATATTTCTATAAAAAGAAAATTTTCTATAAAAAGAAAATTTATCGAAAATTTTCTGTAAAAAGTAAATTTCTCGAAAATTTTCCATAAAAAGTAAATTTCTCGAAAATTTTCTATAAAAAGTAAATTTATCGAAAATTTTCTATAAAAAGTAAATTTATCGAAAATTTTCTATAAAAAGTAAATTTATCGAAAATTTTCTATAAAAAGTAAATTTATCGAAAATTTTCTATAAAAAGTAAATTTATTGCAAATTTTCTATAAAAAAAAATTTATCGAAAAATTTCTATAAAAAGAAAATTCATCGAAAAATTTCTATAAAAAGAAAATTCATCGAAAAATTTCTATAAAAAGAAAATTCATCGAAAAATTTCTATAAAAAGAAAATTTATCGAAAATTTCTATAAAAAGAAAATTTATCGAAAATTTTCTATAAAAAGAAAATTTATCGGAAATTTCTATAAAAAATTTATCCAAAATTTCTATAAAAAGAAAATTTATCGAAATTTTTTTAAAAACAATCGAAAATTTTTTATAAAACAAATAAATTTATCAAAACTTTATAAATAAGTACAAAAAATTTTCTAAATTTAGGACATAAATATCCAAAATTTGAAAATTTATTGAAAATATTTAAAATGCCAATGAAATCGATCGATGTTAAGAAATTTAAGTAGAATTTTCTAAATACTTTATAACAGTAACTTTTGTAATTTTTAAAGTAAAATAATCCATGAAAATTATTTTTTAAAATTTAACATTTTGTTTGTATTTTTATCTTGTATCATTATGTGAAGTGAACCTACGGGCTTTGGTTGATAATGAGCTAAAATACAATTCGCATACAATATGTTGAATGAATATTGTAACCCTTTCAACGACAACGACACTATGCCCTTGAGATCTCCGCTACGAGGAAAAAAATTTTAGAAAAATAAAGAAATCAGCACATAGATTAAAAATGAAATACAATCAAACAAACTTTTACTTACATACATATGTATAATAAATACACAGTTACATATACATATGTAGATTAATGTACGTACATATGTATGTTACAAACATGTAAATCCATGGATATGTTCATACGTTTGCAAGTTTTGTTGGGAGGTCCTGGTAAACAAAAAAAGAAGAGTTTATTAACATCAACAATATACATATACATTTGTATGTACATACATACGTATTTGTATATTTCAACATATGCCAGAGTTGAGGTACATGAACATAATTCATATGAGATTCCAAATTTTGATTTAGGATTTTTAATTTTATGCGTCGGTATCTAAAATACATACATCTACTGATGAATGACTATATGCAAGCAATACATTCACATAAATGCTTGACATACATACGTACATAGAAAGATATTTTTAATTATGTGTAGATGAACTTGCCTCTAAAACACTCACATATAAATAAAAAAATAAAACATATTTGACATGAGATGCGGGTAAATTTTTTTTCCTGTTTTTAGACTTTTTAATTAAATTTTCATACAGCTTCAAGAGAAAGTAGCAGGAGCATAATGAACGAAATTCTTAACGGGTAAAAGAAAACTTTACTTTTTTCTTTCTGCTGCTTTTCAATTAAATCAATCCGTATTTGATGTCTTAAGACACAAATATTTACTTAATGTAAAAAACATTTATCTTTTTCACTGTCTTTAAAGAATTTTCATATGATATAGGTACATATGTATGTGTGTGTATTTTAAAATAATTAATATCCTTTAGATATAAAATTAGAAAATATGAAATGTGTGCTTATACTCTAGATATGTAAATACTTATCTTTCTGTTTATTACATATAAGGTGTAGTTTCTAGCATGTTTCCCTTGTTTCCTATTTAGGTCTCTGTGTACTTTTTTATTAATTACTCCTGCTGTTCAGTAGTAGAAGTAGTTTTATGTTTCTGTGGCACAAACAAATAACAACAAACTTTCTATTCATAAATTAACTGCAATAAAAATATTTGCTTTAATTATAAAAAAAATCTTATGAAAATAAAGTCTATGGTCTAGTCTATAGTCTAGTCTATGGTCTAGTCTACAGTTTAGTCTATGGTCTAGTCTATAGTCTAGTCTATGGTCTAGTCTATAGTCTAGTCTAGTCTAGTCTAGTCTAGTCTATAGTCTAGTCTATAGTCTAGTCTATAGTCTAGTCTAGTCTAGCTATAGTCTAGTCTATAGTCTAGTCTATAGTCTAGTCTATAGTCTAGTCTATAGTCTAGTCTATAGTCTAGTCTATAGTCTAGTCTATAGTCTAGTCTATAGTCTAGTCTATAGTCTAGTCTATAGTCTAGTCTATAGTCTAGTCTATAGTCTAGTCTATAGTCTAGTCTATAGTCTAGTCTATAGTCTAGTCTATAGTCTAGTCTATAGTCTAGTCTATAGTCTAGTCTATAGTCTAGTCTATAGTCTAGTCTATAGTCTAGTCTATAGTCTAGTCTATAGTCTAGTCTATAGTCTAGTCTATAGTCTAGTCTATAGTCTAGTCTATAGTCTAGTCTATGGTCTATAGACTAGTCTATAGTCTTGTCTATAGTCTAGTCTATAGTCTAGTCTATAGTCTAGTCTATAGTCTAGTCTATAGTCTAGTCTATAGTCTAGTCTATAGTCTAGTCTATAGTCTAGTCTATAGTCTAGTCTATAGTCTAGTCTATAGTCTAGTCTATAGTCTAGTCTATAGTCTAGTCTATAGTCTAGTCTAGTCTAGTCTATAGTCTAGTCTATAGTCTAGTCTATAGTCTAGTCTATAGTCTAGTCTATAGTCTAGTCTATAGTCTAGTCTATAGTCTAGTCTATAGTCTAGTCTATAGTCTAGTCTATAGTCTAGTCTATAGTCCTAGTCTATAGTCTAGTCTATAGTCTAGTCTATAGTCTAGTCTATAGTCTAGTCTATAGTCTAGTCTATAGTCTGTCTATGAGTCTGTCTATAGTCGAGTCTATAGTCTAGTCTATAGTCTAGTCTATAGTCTAGTCTATATAGTCTATTAGTCTAAGTCTAGTCTATAGTCTAGTCTATAGTCTAGTCTTAGTCTAGTCTAGAGTCTGTCTATAGTCTAGCTATAGTCTAGTCTATAGTCAGTCTATAGTCCTAGTCTATAGCTAGTCTATAGTCCTAGTCCTATAGTCTAGTCTATAGTCTAGTCTATAGTCTAGTCTATAGTCTAGTCTATAGTCTAGTCTATAGTCTAGTCTATAGTCTAGTCTTAGTCTAGTCTATAGTCTAGTCTATAGTCTAGGTCTATAGTCTAGTCTATAGTCTAGTCTATAGTCTAGTCTATAGTCTAGTCTAGTAGTCTAGTCCTATAGTCCTAGTCTATAGTCTAGTCTATAGTCTAGTCTATAGTCTAGTCTATAGTCTAGTCTATAGTCTAGTCTATATTCTAGTCTATGTCTAGTCTATGTCTAGTCTATAGTCTAGTCTATAGTCTAGTCTATAGTCTAGTCTATAGTCCAGTCTATAGTCTAGTCTATAGTCTAGTCTATAGTCTAGTCTATAGTCTAGTCTATAGTCTAGTCTATAGTCTAGTCTATAGTCTAGTCTATAGTCTAGTCTATAGTCTAGTCTATAGTCTAGTCTATAGTCTAGTCTATAGTCTAGTCTATAGTCTAGTCTATAGTCTAGTCTATAGTCTAGTCTATAGTCTAGTCTATAGTCTAGTCTATAGTCTAGTCTATAGTCTAGTCTATAGTCTAGTCTATAGTCTAGTCTATAGTCTAGTCTATAGTCTAGTCTATAGTCTAGTCTATAGTCTAGTCTATAGTCTAGTCTATAGTCTAGTCTATAGTCTAGTCTATAGTCTATAGTCTATAGTCTAGTCTATAGTCTAGTCTATAGTCTAGTCTATAGTCTAGTCTATAGTCTAGTCTATAGTCTAGTCTATAGTCTAGTCTATAGTCTAGTCTATAGTCTAGTCTATAGTCTAGTCTATAGTCTAGTCTATAGTCTAGTCTATAGTCTAGTCTATAGTCTAGTCTATAGTCTAGTCTATAGTTCTAGTCTATAGTCTAGTCTATAGTCTAGTCTATAGTCTGTATAGTCTAGTCTATAGTCTAGTCTATAGTCTAGTCTATAGTCTAGTCTATAGTCTAGTCTATAGTCTAGTCTATAGTCTAGTCTATAGTCTAGTCTATAGTCTAGTCTATAGTCTAGTCTATAGTCTAGTCTATAGTCCTAGTCTATAGTCTAGTCTATAGTCTAGTCTATAGTCTAGTCTATAGTCTAAGTCTATGTCTAGTCTATCGTCTAGTCTATAGTCTATAGTCTAGTCTATAGTCTAGGATAGTCTAGTCTATAGTCTAGTCTATAGTCTAGTCTATAGTCTAGTCTATAGTCTAGTCTATAGTCTAGTCTAAGTCTAGTCTATAGTCTAGTCTAGTTCAGTTCATAGTCTAGTCTATAGTTAGTCTATAGTCTAGTCTATAGTCTAGTCTATAGTCTAGTCTCTAGTCTAGTCTATAGTCTAGTCTATAGTCTAGTCTATAGTCTAGTCTATAGTCTAGTCTATAGTCTAGCCTTATAGTCTGAGTCTATAGTCTAGTCTATAGTCTAGTCTATAGTCTAGTCTATAGTCTAGTCTATAGTCTAGTCTATAGTCTAGTCTATAGTCTAGTCTATAGTCTAGTCTATAGTCTAGTCTATAGTCTAGTCTATAGTCTAGTCTATAGTCTAGTCTATAGTCTAGTCTATAGTCTAGTCTATAGTCTAGTCTATAGTCTAGTCTATAGTCTAGTCTATAGTCTAGTCATAGTCTAGTCTATAGTCTAGTCTAGTCTAGTCTATAGTCTAGTCTATAGTCTAGTCTATAGTCGTCTATAGTCTAGTCTATAGCCTAGTCTATAGTCTAGTCTATAGTCTAGTCTAGGCTAGTCTATCTAGTCTATAGTCTAGTCTATAGTCTAGTCTATAGTCTAGTCTATAGTCTAGTCTATAGTCTAGTCTATAGTCTAGTCTATAGTCTAGTCTATAGTCTAGTCTATAGTCTCTATAGTCTAGTCTATAGTCTAGTCTATAGTCTAGTCTATAGTCTAGTCTATAGTCTAGTCTATAGTCTAGTCTATAGTCTAGTCTATATGTCCTAGTCTACTAGTCTAGTCTATAGTCTAGTCTATAGTCTAGTCTATATTAGTCTTAGTTAGTCTATAGTCTTAGTCTATAGTCTAGTCTATAGGTCTAGTCTATAGTTCTAGTCTATAGTCCTAGTCTATAGTCCTAGTCTATAGTCTAGTCTATTAGTCTAGTCTATAGTCTAGTCTATAGTCTAGTATCGTCTAGTCTATAGTCATAGTCCTTTATAGTCTACGTCTATAGTCTAGTCTATAGTCTAGTCTATAGTCTAGTCTATAGTCTAGTCTATAGTTCTAGTCTATAGGTCTAGTCTATAGTCTAGTCTATAGGTCTAGTCTATAGAGTCTAGTCTATAGTCTAGGCTATAGTCTAGTCTATAGTCTAGTCTATAGTCTAGTCTATAGTCTAGTCTATAGTCTAGTCTATAGTCTAGTCTATAGTCTAGTCTATAGTTAGTCTATAGTCTAGTCTATATGTCTAGTCTATAGTCTAGTCTATAGTCTAGTCTATAGTCTATGTCTATAGTCTAATCTATAGTCTAATCTATAGTCTAGTCTATAGTCTAATTATAATTATTCCTAAATCTTCTTAAACCTTCCTCGCATTTCATAACAATTTCCTTTCCCGTACCATTTAAGAAACAAAATGTCAGTTTTGTTAAACGACAACTGTCAGCAAATGTGAAAAGTATGTTTTTGTGCATTTTACTACATATATTTTTTTGAACATTTCATAGCACTTATTTTTTGTCTAGCTAAAAAATCGTTAGTAAATCCTTCTCATATTTATTCCCTAATAAGCCATAGTAGTGTTGAAGTCAAAATGAATTTGTGTAAACTCATATAAGAAAAAGTTGCATTTAAAAGGATTTAGATATATAAAACTAAGAGGAATATCTAGTAGTTGTAACGTTTTTACCTTTAGCCAGACATTGTTTATATTTTTGTTAAAATATATTTTCGAGGATGTTGCTCTGCATGCGCGCATAATTACCCAATTAAACTAAAATTACGTTGCGTGCTCAGACATATTAAAATTTTCACATAATATTTTTGCGTAATTTTGTTGCAGAATTCTTATAAAGAAAGACAGATATGTACATAGATGCATGAGTGTTTATTTTGAAAATAAGTTAAATATTGACGGAAAAGCTAAGTTTTAAGTAAAAATTTACGAAATCATCACGAAAATACTACTCTTTGGATTGGATATGATTTGGCTTTTGTATAACTAGTAAATGTTAAGAATGTCTGTCGTGAATGATTTTATTAGAATTTTGTTAATGCATTTGTGAGTAAACTAAAAAAAATCCTTAAAAATTAAATTGCTTCATAATATTGACTGGACACTTCATATGTTTATTTAAACAGCCATTTTTATTTGATATTGAAATGGTTTAAGTTTCCACAAAAATTTATTTAGAAATATACACAGGGTGGTACAATAACTACAAATTGTTATTTCTTTAGCGAGCTGCTCGTTGTTTAGCCTCTTATCCAAAGGCTCAATTTTACAATATCCCTATGGAAAATATGTATTAAAGGATGAATCACCTAGTAATTGGGATTTCCATATACAAGTTCTGCTTAGTTCTTTATCCTATTCGTCTCACGAATGTCTGATATATCATTCAGATCTAAAGAATATCCTTTACTAGCACCACCCTATACATAGTGAATGCTTTTCAATTTTTAATTTTGATTTAAATCCATGTTTTTCCCTAAATATTGCTTTTAGAAACAGCCAAAAATTGCACTTAACCTTTATCAGTATGCATAGTCTTTATCTGAGATGGAAAACTAAATACTATTATTGCACATTTTTCAGTAACTCTTGACTATGACAATTACTGCAGTATTATAAATTTTTGTCAAGTAGTCAAAAGACTAGTCCATAGACTGGTCAATAGGCTAGTCACTAAGCTATTCAGTCAATAGCTAGTCCATAGACTAGTTAGTATCCAGTATACAAGTCAATAGACTAATCAGTAGACGCGTCACTAGACTAAGTAGTAGAGGAATCAATAGACTATTTAATAGACTAGTTCGTCAGTAGTCTAGTCAATGGACTCATCAATATATTACTCAGTATACAGGTTAATAATAGCTACTAGAAAATAGATTAGTCAATAAAGTAGTAGTCAATAAACTAGTCAGTCACTAGTCTGCAAAACATTCTGTAGGCTATTCAGTTGACTATCAGGAGAGAAGAAGGAATTAGTCACTACGCTAGTCTGCAGTCTAGTGACAATACTACCCAATTGACCAAGAACTAGACTAGTTAGTAGAATGGTTAATAGATTAATCAATAGACTAGACAGCAGACTAGTAGATAGATAAGTCAGTAGTCTTGTCAGTAGAGTCAATAGATAATTAGTATATTAATCAATAGACTAGTTCGTCAGTATTCTAGTCAATAGACTTATTAGCAGACCAATCAGTATACTAGTCCCTATGCAGGTCAATATAAATACTAAATAGACCATATATTAGTCAGTAGAGTAATACACTAGAAAATAGATTAGTCAGTTGACTACTCAGTAGACTAGAAGAGTCAGTGTACAAGTAAGTATACTAGACAATAGTCTTAGTATACTAGTCAGTATAGGCCATAGATTAATCAGTAGAGTAGTAGTCATTAAACTAGTCAGTAACTAGTAAGTAATTAGTCTGTTGACTATTCAATAGAGTAGTAAGAGATATTCACTAGACTAGTCAGTAGACTGATCAATTAACTATGCTGTAGACTAGTCAATATACCAGTCAATAGACTAGTCAACAAACTAGCCGATAGACAACTCAGTAGACTAGAAGAGTCAGTATACTAGATAATAGATTTGTCAATAGTCCGGTTACTATAAAAGTCAGTACACTAAATAGACCATAGATTAATCAGTAGAGTAGTAGCCATTTAACTAGTCAGTAACTAGTACCTAAGTAAATTAGTCTGTAGACTATTCAATAGGTAAGTAAGAAATAGTCACTAGATTAGTCAGTAGACTGATCAATAGATAAGTCAACAGACTGTAGACAAGTCAATAAACTATTCTGTAGACTAGTCAATCTACTAGTCAACAAGCTAGTCAATAGACTACTAAATAGACTAGAAGAGTCAGTGTACAAGTCAGTATACTAGATAATAGAATTGTCAATAGTCCGGATGCTATACTAATCAGTAGACTAAATATACCATAGATTATTCAGTAGAGTAGTAGTCATTAATACTAGTCAGTAACTAGTATGTATATTAGTCTGTAGACTATTCAGACTATTCAGGCAGTAGACTGATCAATAAACTATTCTGTAGACTAGTCAATAGACTAGTCAATAGACTAGTCAATAAACTAGTCAACAGACTAGACAATAGACTAGTTAGTAGACTACTCAGTAGACTAGAAGAGTCAGTGTAAAGGTCATTATACTAGATTATAGACTTGTCAATAGTCCGGATACAATACTAAGTAGTCAGTACACTAAATAGACCATAGATTAATCAGTAGAGTGGTCAGTAACTATTTCTATGACAATTAGTCTGTAGACTTTTCAATAGAAAAATAAGAAATAGCCACTAAACTAGTCAGTAGACTGTAAACAAGTCAATTAGCTATTCAATAGAATAGACAATAGACTAGTCAGTATACTAGAATAGTCAGTGTACAAGTCGGTATACCAGACAATAGACCAGTTACTATATCAGTCAGTAGACTTGTCTGCAGACGTGATTGATAAAAAGCCGATTAGTAGGTACTGTTAATCTTTAGAAAGTGCTCTTTTAGCAAAAGTTTAAATTTTCCATGTCTGCTATTGATATTATCAAATATTCATATTTGACATTTGAGGCGGCTATTTTGAAATTTGAAGTTGAAAGTAAATATAAATAACAAAACACCCCAAATGTTTGGTAACCAAAATTTGGCAAAAGGGAGCAAACAAATCAAACAAAATGTTATTTTCCTGTTTGGTTTTCAAATCTACTAAAAAAGGTAAAAAATCCAAATTGAAATTTGTCTTTAAATACATGAAACTTCGAAAAATTACTTTAAATAGTAAAATTAATAGAAAAGTTTTCAGAATTGGAATAGATTATGGAAATTATTCTATGAATTGTAAAAAGTTACAAAAAAAATTTATTTCGGCCTCCTCTGCAAGTGTCTTTGAGTTAATTACCACTTAATTTTAAGATTATTTAAATCCTGTACATTTGATAATATTTTAAAATATTGATTTCCATAAAGTTATAAAAGTTTTTCCGTTTTGTTTCATTGTTGTTGTTATTCCGCAAAAACATAAAACACAGTGAAAAAAAGTATAAATTTTAGTATAAAACAAACTTTCTAGACTTTAAAAATAAAAAGTTTTGGGCTAATTTTTAGCAGCAAAAATTAGGCCAAAAAGTGTTGCAATATATAATTTTCGTGAGACAGAAAATGAGTAAGTGTGTGTGTGCGTCTTAGTATACATATTCCTAAAATTTTTTTTATATATAATTCCCACTTCTTGAAAAACAGTTTGGCGTAAAAGTTTTAGCTGCTACTTTTTTCTTTATTTTATTTTTAATTTTTATTATTAACTAGCTAGAAGAATAAAACAAAAAGCTCAATAAAACAGGCAGCAAAGAATGAAGAAGAAGTGAAAAACTTAGAAAGAAGAAACTGAAAAGAAGAACAAAGTTTTGAAAACTAAAGTTTTCAAAGTTAAATCGTGTTTTGAAAACAACAAAGACGTCGTCATCGTCCTTATAGTCTACCAAAACATACGCAAAACGTAACGTAATGAAAACGACAATGACGTCATACAGAAACACAACGTCAGCGTTAGCAACAGCTAAAACAACAACAACAATAATAATATGTATACGTTTTAACACTTTAACAAATGAACAAAGTTAAGATTTGCTAAGTTTTTGTTTTTTTTTTTCTTCTTTCTTCATTGCTTTCTCCTAAACAAAAATACAAGAAAAACTTTTAATTTGTGTGTGATTTGAAATAAATTTTTACTGGGTTAACAAGTCTACTAAACAATAAAACAAAAACAACAACGGCAAAGAATACAAAAACTTAGAATTAAACAAATTTATTCAAGGTCATATTAAATTAGAAAAATAAAGTCACACGATTTATGGCATAAAAAACAAAGGAGGTTATGGTTGTAGGTGTAGGTGTGTTAAAAAAACACCAAAAAAATAAAACATTATAAATCACTTAATTACAAGGTAAATAAACCCTTTAGATAAACAAAACATTTTTAAATACATTTAATCCTTTCGCTTTATTATTATATATTTTTTTCAATTCGTGAAACAAATGCATGGAGAAAGTTGTGCATGAATTATATTTGTGTTTTTGTTTATTTTTAAATGCTTTTTTTTTTTTGTATATAAAAATACATATAATTGTGAGTCTGTTACTGAAAATTGTTTATCTTTTAAATGTAATTTACATTAAATATGTTTATTTACATTTATTAATTTTTTGTGGAACTCAATGAAAAATATTATTAAAAAAAAGATGTTGGTTTTAACGATTGTAGATGATACTCTATACAGAAACTGAACAAAATTATATTCCCTAGACTTTAACTGTTAGAGAGAGAGGCGACTTATATTTACTAAAACCAAAAGTTTAACAAATCATCTGAAGGAAATATGGGCCAACTACAGCACCCTGTTGACAGTTACATAGGAAAGAGCGACAGAAATTGTAAAAGCCAAAATATTGTCTTAAAATTAATTAATTAATATTAACCACGACCACCAAACTCCCACTTTTGTATTCTGTTTTATCCTGCAAGATAGTGCTGAGATCGTTTCTTTAATTTGATATCCATATCGGTCTGATAACTAACTAACTAACTAACTACTAACTAACTAACTAACTAACTAACTAACTAACTAACTAACTAACTAACTACTAACTACTAACTAACTAACTACTAACTAACTAACTAACTAACTAACTAACTAACTAACTAACTAACTAACTAACTAACTAACTAACTAACTAACTAACTAACTAACTAACTAACTAACTAACTAACTAACTAACTAACTAACTAACTAACTAACTAACTAACTAACTAACTAACTAACTAACTAACTAACTAACTAACTAACTAACTACTAACTACTAACTAACTAACTAACTAACTAACTAACTAACTAACTAACTAACTAACTAACTACTAACTAACTAACTAACTAACTAACTAACTAACTAACTAACTAACTAACTAACTAACTAACTAACTAACTAACTAACTAACTAACTAACTAACTAACTACACTAACTAACTACCTAACTAACTAACTAACTAACTAACTAACTACTAACTAACTAACTAACTAACTAACTAACTAACTAACTAACTAACTAACTAACTAACTAACTAACTACTAACTAACTAACTAACTAACTAACTAACTAACTAACTAACTAACTAACTAACTAACTAACTAACTAACTAACTACTAACTAACTACTAACTAACTAACTAACTAACTAACTAACTAACTAACTAACTAACTAACTAACTAACTAACTAACTAACTAACTAACTAACTAACTAACTAACTAACTAACTAACTAACTACTAACTAACTAACTAACTAACTAACTAACTAACTAACTAACTAACTAACTAACTAACTACTAACTAACTAACTAACTAACTAACTAACTAACTAACTACTAACTAACTAACTAACTAACTAACTAACTAACTAACTAACTAACTAACTAACTAACTAACTAACTAACTAACTAACTAACTACTAACTAACTAACTAACTAACTAACTAACTAACTACTAACTAACTAACTAACTACTAACTAACTAACTAACTAACTAACTAACTAACTAACTAGTAACTAACTAACTAACTACTAACTAACTAACTAACTAACTAACTAACTTACTTACTAACTAGTTTACTAGTTTTTTTAAAATATTGCGTTTCTATAATCATCTCTGTATATTTCTCAAAAATATTTTGGTATTACCCTTATTTAAAAATAAGGAGTTAAGTAAGTAGTTTTGTTTATGAGAAAAAAATTGTCTACTAGGATACGCTCACTGCATCTATTATTAGTTTTCACAAACCTTTTTTTCGTTCGTTCAAAAACAACAAAACATGCTAAAATGTAGGTACTTACATAATCTATCATTTGTAAGTTATTACTAGACTCATTCGAAATAATGCTGACGGTATATATTAGTCATTAAAATGTACTTTGTTGAGTAAGTACAAGCCATTACCATGTTTTTGCTGGATAATTTCAAACATTAGAAAAATTGAATAAATAAAATATTTATTTAAATACCTCAAAAACTTCTTGCAAAATTGAATCTAAGAAGGGTTTTTTGGACCAGTTACGAACAAAAATAAATCAATCTAGAATAAGTGGGAGAATAAAAATTTTATAAAACTTTCGAGTGTTACCAATGAAATGAAAAACTCAAATAATCATCATATAAGTAACAAAAATATGAACAATATGCTTAAACAGGATGCTAAATTAAGTCGTGGCCGCCACAAGACATACAAAACCAACCATACTCTCATAAAAATATAAAATTTTAAATCTTACTCTCCATGTCTCCTGCACTGCTGAGAAGTATGGTAAAAGCATGATTTCCGTATCTGGCTTAAAAAAACAAACATTTTTTTTAACA
>NW_023995834.1:22500-42500 GCF_015586225.1 Lucilia sericata
AGGACAGACAGCCACCAACAAGAAGAAAAAAGATGCAACATTATGTAGCGATAATGATGATATTGATAAAGACCAACAACCAACTTCATTTCATCATCATCAGCATTAACATTAACAAACCCCAGCATCATTATTGAGGGCATTACTATCAGTTTGTAAGTGGCACAAAATACAACAACCATTAGTTGGTAATAAAAATCCCAAGACCAGTGGTGGAGAGACCAGTAAATAAAACCAACAAAAAAATCCCTACTGAACTGACCAGAGAGCTGAGAAAGAGAAACCAAAGCTCCTCTTCTTCCCTATTCCAGTAACACCGCAATAAAATGCAATAAAAACAACAATATTTAGCCACCCACTCTGAAAAGAGAAAAAAACAAAAACAAAGAAAACAAGAAATTCACTTGCAAGTTTACAACCAAATACCAATTTATACCACAACAGCACAGTAGAAATGGTAAAATGAAACCTATAAAGAAACGTCAGCTGAGTCTGCCATTCAAAGATTGGTAAAGTAGAGACTATGGCAGAGTGAGTTGTGTGTTGCATGTAGCACAATAGGTGAATAATGATTACGACGTTTGTGCAAAAGAAGGCGGGTCCATTGCTTTGGCAACCATAAAAATACAATGAAAAGCGCATGAGAAGGCAACAAGCAGTAAGAAGCAATAAAAAGAAAAACAAATTTGAGGATACGAAAAAATATATATCCCCAACACCAGCAATAACAATTGGCAAAAAATGCAATGGCAACCAAAGCAACTGAACTCAATACCATACTTACTATATACTGAAACGTAGTTGGATGTATGAATGTCTGAATTTTTGTTGTAGGTTTTTGTATATTTTTCTTGTTTTTTATATATATTTAAAAAAAAGAGAAAAAAAAACATTTTAATGGAAATTCATGCTACGTTTTCACTTTACTCTTGTACTGATGTAAGTACAACAGTGCAAAAAACATAAAGAAAAAATATTACAGAAACACAAAAATAAAATTTACAAAAAACTAAAAAAATCTAGCAATAAAACATGAAAACCTATTTTGTTTTACAAAATTTCGTAACAACTCTCTTGTTTTTGCTCTCTTTTTCTGAAAATTTATAAAATGGCATTTGTACTGAATAAGATGAATATGCAAGAGATGTAAGAAGAAAATTACTGGGTTTGCAATTGCAAAATGCAAAAAATGTATCCTTTTTGGACCTCATTGTACACTTTATATGTGCTTCTTTTAATGCAAAATACATTCCCAGAGAATGAGAGAGTCTATGCTTAAATATCTCGGGAAGAATTTGAGATTTCATTGAATTGATTTTGTGATAATATGGTAAGGAGTAGCACATGACTGAATCAACTAGACTATAGACTAGACTATAGACTAGACTATAGACTAGACTATAGACTAGACTATATAGACTATAGACTAGACTATAGACTAGACTATAGACTAGACTAGACTAGACTATAGACTAGACTATAGACTAGACTATAGACTAGACTATAGACTAGACTATAGACTAGACTATAGACTAGACTATAGACTAGACTATAGACTAGACTATAGACTAGACTATAGACTAGACTATAGACTAGACTATAGACTAGACTATAGACTAGACTATAGACTAGACTATAGACTAGACTATAGACTAGACTATAGACTAGACTATAGACTAGACTATAGACTAGACTATAGACTAGACTATAGACGACTATAGACTAGACTATAGACTAGACTATAGACTAGACTATAGACTAGACTACGACTAGACTAGACTAGACTATAGACTAGACTATAGACGACTATACTAGACTATAGACTAGACTATAGACTAGACTATAGACTAGACTATAGACTAGACTATAGACTAGACTATGACTAGACTATAGACTAGACTATAGACTAGACTATAGACTAGACTATAGACTAGACTATAGACTAGACTATAGACTAGACTATAGACTAGACTATAGACTAGACTATAGACTAGACTATAGACTAGACTATAGACTAGACATAGACTAGACTATAGACTAGACTATAGACTAGACTATAGACTAGACTATAGACTAGACTATAGACTAGACTATAGACTAGACTACAGACTAGACTATAGACTAGACTATAGACTAGACTATAGACTAGACTATAGACTAGACTATAGACTAGACTATAGACTAGACTATAGACTAGACTATAGACTAGACTATAGACTAGACTATAGACTAGACTATAGACTAGACTATAGACTAGACTATAGACTAGACTATAGACTAGACTATAGACTAGACTATAGACTAGACTACTAGACTATAGACTAGACTATAGACTAGACTATAGACTAGACTATAGACTAGACTATAGACTAGACTATAGACTAGACTATAGACTAGACTATAGACTAGACTATAGACTAGACTATAGACTAGACTAGACTAGACTAGACTATAGACTAGACTATAGACTAGTCTATAGACTGGACTATAGACTAAACTAAAGACTAGACTAAAAACCAGACTAAAGACTAGACTATAGACTAGACTAAACTATAGACTATTCATTTGATTCTTCAATAAATAAAACTATTAAAAAGAAGGTTTTGGTAATTGAAATCTTTTTCATTTTTTCTGTGCAGATCTGGGTTTATTAAAGATTTAAATGGAAAAATTTCTTAAAGTTTTAGTTAAATCCAATAATGCCACAAACCATTCTAATTACAAATGCTACAAATTCAATAATTTAAAGAAATTTCAATACCAACACAACAATACCAAACCTCACCCTCCACCATTTGTTTAGCGAAATTTTCCTCTCCATCCACAAATTCATGCAAACATAAAGATATAAAACATAAAAATACCCTAAAATGCGTTAATTCCATTTTACTAATTAAACTCACAAATACTGGCAGTGTTGAATTCATCTCGAAACGGAAATGAAATAAAGGAAAGACGAAAATATGCAGAGGAAATCACAGTCAGTCAGTTAGAGCAACAACAACAACAAAACAACGGCGAGAATCATTCACACTCAATGATTTGTTTCATTATTGTCCTTCGTGCTTAATTCAGCTCTTTACTTACAAGAAATTTTCATTAACAATAAAAACAAAAAAAAAAATTGAAACGACATTTGCCGCGACACAACTTTAGTACAACAAAAAACAAGAGAAGCCAATGGCCATTGAATCATAAATACTCCTCGTACTATTGTTAAAGGGGGCGATGAAGGTACCGGGGTTAGATGTTGGGAACAACAGCTAATTTTTATTTTTGTTTTCTAGTTCCATACGCACCAGATTTTAATTGCCAACAATTGTTGTTGTTTTTTTTTTTTTTTTCTTTTCTCTTGGTATCATCTCTAAACAACTATGGCAAGAGGACAGATTTGCTTTTATCCTGTTTTAGACTTATAGTTCCTGGGTTTTTGCCCCTAAACAAATTTATGACAAACACATTGAGAATAACAGTTTGGAATATTTGTGCTTAATTTCCTCATTGGAAAATGGTTTTTCACAATTTACAACTTACAGCACAGCCGGTACTTGAAAGTGAACATTTATTTTCGTAATATTAATAATTACTTATGATTTCGATTTTTATGGCCTTATGAAAAATACTTTCATACTGATAATTATTTCTCGTCTTTGAAAAGGGTGCTTCTTTTTCCATTTATTTCTAATGGTACTAGACATTAAATTATTCTCGTAACGCCTTTAAGCAGTCTTTATCGTTTAAATTATCATTTTGTCGCAAAACCATAAAAATTAAAGCTAATAAAATATTTAATAATTTCGCTGTGCCATCTTTGGCGGTAAAGGAAATTTTCATTCATAAGTAATGAAGGGAATAATTTAGAATTGTTTGTTCGGTAGTTAAAAAAAGGGTAAAAAAATTCATTTAAATTAAAATTCATTTAAAAAAATATATATTTAAGGGATTTTAGATTTATTTACTTTTTGATACCATTGTTTAAACGATAACTTTAAGCAAACTTTAAAGTTAAAGAACCAAAGTGTACAAACCATAAACTATTTCCAATTAGTAGCAAAATTGCTGATGTTAGTCTTAGCGTTTAACTAACTAACTAACTAACTACTAACTACTAACTAACTAACTAACTAACTAACTAACTAACTAACTAACTACTAACTAACTAACTAACTAACTAACTAACTAACTAACTAACTAACTAACTAACTAACTAACTAACTAACTAACTAACTAACTAACTAACTAACTAACTAACTAACTAACTAACTAACTAACTAACTAACTAACTAACTAACTAACTAACTACTAACTAACTAACTACTAACTAACTAACTAACTAACTAACTAACTAACTAACTAACTAACTAACTAACTAACTAACTAACTAACTAACTAACTAACTAACTAACTAACTAACTAACAACTAACTAACTAACTAACTAACTAACTAACTAACTAACTAACTAACTAACTACTAACTAACTAACTACTAACTAACTAACTAACTAACTAACTAACTAACTAACTAACTAACTAACTAACTAACTAACTAACTAACTAACTAACTACTAACTAACTAACTAACTAACTAACTAACTAACTAACTAACTAACTAACTAACTAACTAACTAACTAACTAACTAACTAACTAACTAACTAACTAACTAACTAACTAACTACTAACTAACTAACTAACTAACTAACTAACTAACTAACTAACTAACTAACTACTAACTAACTAACTAACTAACTAACTAACTAACTAACTAACTAACTAACTAACTAACTAACTAACTAACTAACTAACTACTAACTAACTAACTAACTAACTACCTAACTAACTAACTAACTAACTAAACTAACTAACTAACTAACCACTAACTAACTAACTAACTAACTAACTAACTAACTAAAACTAACTAACTAACTAACTAACTAACTAACTAACTAACTAACTAACTAACTAACTAACTACTAACTAACTAACTAACTAACTAACTACTAACTAACTAACTAACTAACTAACTAACTAACTAACTAACTAACTAACTACTAACTAACTAACTAACTAACTAACTAACTACTAACTAACTACTAACTAACTAACTAACTAACTACTAACTAACTAACTAACTAACTAACTAACTAACTACTAACTAACTAACTAACTAACTAACTAACTAACTAACTAACTAACTACTAACTAAGTAACTAACTAATTAACTAAAAGGAGTAGGTGAACTCAACTCAATCTTTATAGAAAAAATCCTTCTGAGCCACTTGGTAAAGTTGCTTTTACTTGCTATTTATAATAGCCATACTAAAGTGTCCCGAGGATCAGTTCCCTTTGAATTTGATTGAAATTTTTGTTCTCAGTACAAAATGTTAAACAAATTTCTGAAATCCTTTCGAAATAGGTCTCAAAAATTTCGTAATTTTAGGCTGATTAGGGAAAAAATATTAAACAAATTTCTGAAATCTTTTCGAAATAGGTCTTAAAAATTTCGTAATTTTAGGCCGATTACGGGACAAATAATTGTATTTTTATTCCACAAAATCATTTTTAGTTGTCGTATTATTTAAGCTTTTTATCGAAATAGGTGTAAAAATTTTTATAATTTTTAGCTCGTTCAGCATTAGGTTTGGTTCATTTCAGATTTTTTTGGAATTTGGAATGCCACTTATATATGTATTAAAAGTCATTTTGCGCTTAAAATTACGACATATTTAATATTAAAGATTATTCACATTAAATTATTAAATTTAGTCTTCATTACAAAATATTATAAGTATTTATTATAACAATTTATGCCATAAAACATATGCTTTCTTAACATTTAAAGCACTTAAACTCATTAAGCTTGTCATGCCAGCACCAGCCTCTTAAAAAAAATTCCAGATAAAAATGATACATTTGTGCAATTCATTTTAAAAGTAATTTGTGTCTAAATGCCATTAGGAAAGCTTAAAATCATATTTTCACTTTATTTTACAACTAAACGTTGGGAATAATTTAAAGGTTATCTAAAAAGATTAATCAAAAAATTTCACAATTTAATCACAAAAAACTGGCGAAATACTACAACCGACAAAGGAAGTATCGTATTAACAATACAACAGGATAGAAAATTTGGTATAGAAAAAAAGGCCAGGGTAAATAATAGAAAAACGGATATCCTGTTGCGATAATTTCAACTAAATGAATTGGCACATTTTTCATTTTCCAAAAGCTTAACAGGTTAGGTACCCATGCTATCTGAGGGCAAATTTATAAAAAACAAAATATTTAAATATAAGCAATTGAAACATTAAATGATCAACCAAAAAAAAAAGATACATTATTGTAAAGCAGCAACAAATACAACAAGACAAACATAAAACGACTTGAAGGCGATAAAAATCTTAAAAATCCCACTTAAGTGTAGAGTAATTTATATCGCGAATATACAATACTAAAGATTCATATTTAAACCTGTGAATTGTTGTTCTTCTTGGCTAGGAGTACCAAGTCATTTAGTCAGCCAGCGAGTCATTCATTATGGGAAAAAAATTCTAAAGCAATCCCTTAGTGAATTGTGACAAAGCCACAAATTTGACTTTCTTTCATTCATTCTACTTGCTTCATTTTGTGGCATTCACAAAACATTATGTACGTGTGCGGTAAACGACGTTGCGTGCATAAGTTTATGAATGGTTGGGGGTAGAGGGAGTTGTGGTGGGTTGATTGTTTGGTGGCGTTTTCTGTCTTGACACAGACGCTCAATGTCAGTCATCAGTTTGATGTTTCGATGAAATGATAAATGATGAAAAATTTCAAAAGATTTAAAAATTACCACAAGCAACACCATCATCGTTGTTTCGGATAGAGAAAAAGGAAAGGGATTCCATTTTTTTCTTTTCTGAAAAAAAAAAATGCTGTAGCGATAAAAAAATTTGTATCTTGTTTTTGAGCTTAATGTTTAGGTAAATGTTTTTAACATGTTGCCAAACAGATGGGAACTCATTAAATTAGCTTAAGATGAGAGTCACAACATGACTTAAGAAATTTCGTTTTTTATTTTTCAGCTTAACAAATGAACATTGTTAATTTCATTTGAGTTGAGAAACCTCTAAAAAAAAAATAAATTATTTTTACAGGAATTTTATGAAAATTTGTTAGACACTTACTTGTCTTAGGCTAGAATTTCAAGTTTTACACCGTATTTTTGCATATTTTCCTCAAATTTATTGAGAATCATTGCATTAATCATTCGAATAATGTATTTAACATACTATGGTTGTAATAACTATAAATATAATAAAATTATCAACACAATATTGTTGAAGTTTCTGACATCTCCGTGCTTTGAAATGTCCTGCAGCTAGAATAAACACATATTTTCAATTATTTTCCACTTACACAATAATATAATAAAATTTGATAAAATATAGAAAAACAGCAAAAGTCTAAATAGAAACCAAAACGATGCTAAATGTGACATACATACAACTAAAATTTACAACACTAAACTTCTTGACAATTTGTTAAAAATAACTAAAAAATGAAACTGTCCTTTGCACTCCTGTAAGGTACAACAGAGACTATAAACTTCAAAATGTTTAAATCAAAATTATCTTCGTCTGTCTACACAGCTGTCTGTCGTTATAGCAAAAGATTATTTTTTGAAATAAATAATTGCCACAAATTTTGTTGCATGTCTATATACAAATCTTATTTTCCTGCAACTTTCAGTTAAACTCCTGCATGTATCATTTGGGACAAGTTTTTGCTATTACCAAACTAAAACACAAAATGTACCTTTCCGCATTATGCGAATTTCCTTAATTGTTTCGGTTAGCCGCACAATCTATTCCATAGAATTTTGTGCAAAATTTCTTCTTACCGCAATACAGCAAAACTAAAATTTTTATTTTATTTATTATTTTATTTTACTCCAGGTATGAAGTTCTCATAAAATATGAATGTTTTAGTCAAATGGTAGACCACACTTATACAAATCAAATTTATTTTTTACAAAATTAATCAAAACAATTGAATCTGTTTCTGTAAGATTGAAAATTGCTAGAATTTGAAATGACTTAAATATAAATTTTTTAAAAGCACGAATTTTCTTAATTTAAAATTTCAAGGAAAAACTTATATATAGTCTATATTCTAGTCTATAGTCTAGTCTATAGTCTAGTCTATAGTCTAGTCTATAGTCTAGTCTATAGTCTAGTCTATACTCTAGTCTATACTCTAGTCTATAGTCTAGTCTATAGTCTAGTCTATAGTCGAGTCTATAGTCTAGTCTATAGTCTAGTCTATAGTCTAGTCTATAGTCGAGTCTAGTCTAGTCTATAGTCTAGTCTATAGTCTAGTCTATAGTCTAGTCTATAGTCTAGTCTATAGTCTAGTCTATAGTCTAGTCTATAGTCTAGTCTATAGTCTAGTCTATAGTCTAGTCTATAGTCTAGTCTATAGTCTAGTCTATAGCCTAGTCTATAGTCTAGTCTATAGTCTAGTCTATAGTCTAGTCTATAGTCTAGTCTATAGTCTAGTCTATAGTCTAGTCTATAGTCTAGTCTATAGTCTAGTCTATAGTCTAGTCTATAGTCTAGTCTATAGTCTAGTCTATAGTCTAGTCTATAGTCTAGTCTATAGTCTAGTCTATAGTCTAGTCTATAGTCTAGTCTATAGTCTAGTCTATAGTCTAGTCTATAGTCTAGTCTATAGTCTAGTCTATAGTCTAGTCTATAGTCTAGTCTATAGTCTAGTCTATAGTCTAGTCTATAGTCTAGTCTATAGTCTAGTCTATAGTCTAGTCTATAGTCTAGTCTATAGTCTAGTCTATAGTCTAGTCTATATAGTCTAGTCTATAGTCTAGTCTATAGTCTAGTCTATAGTCTAGTCTATAGTCTAGTCTATAGTCTAGCTAGTCGAGTCTATAGTCGAGTCTATAGTCTAGTCTATAGTCTAGTTATAGTCTAGTCTATAGTCTAGTCTATAGTCTAGTCTATAGTCTAGTCTATAGTCTAGTCTATAGTCTAGTCTATAGTCTAGTCTATAGTCTAGTCTATAGTCTAGTCTATAGTCTAGTCTATAGTCTAGTCTATAGTCTAGTCTAATTGATTGTCTAGTATAGTCTGGTCTATAGTCTGGTCTGGTCTGGTCTATAGTCCAATATAAAGTCTAGTCTAAAATAGTTATTAACTAAGGCCCTGTCATGAATTTCCGTTAGCGTACATGAATATTTAGTTTAATTACAATTTCTTTACTATCTTAACAAAAAATTCAAAAATTTACGCTTATCATCGTTTAACAGTTTGAAAATCATGGAGAAAAAAATATGAGTTGAATATACTTGAGTACATATTTAACTGTCTATAGAATTTGTATCAAAGTTTGTTGGGAAACAAACAAAAAAATTGAATGGACTTGCTGCTACACTATCTCTTCCTAGAAGTACAGTAAACGTATAGGGTTTTATCTTCAATCCATCTTCTTCAAGTTGAACAATTTTTCAATTTACAATAAAATGAATTTTTGCGTTCAATGAATTTCTAAATGAGGAAAATTACTTTCTTATAGTTTATGTTTTTTTTTTATTTTATACTATTTTGTGCTACTATTCTTAACTCTTATTTCTAAAAATTGTTTGTATGCACACATCAACATTTATAGCAACACACACACAACATATAAAATTAAAAGGGGTAAAACGTGCAACATCAGCACATGCTACAAAATACAAAAATGAAATGAAAAAATAAAAAGTTACTTTTACAACAAATTGAAAATTTTTGTTCTCAATACTTACGATGGATGATGTGTTGTTGCTGCTACTGTTCCCGTTTTTTGTTGTTGTAAATAGCCATTAGCAAAAATGCTTATTAAAAATTTACATTTAAAGGAAAAATAAGGAATGAAAAAGTTTTGTAAAATATTGAAAATGAGGCAACCAAGCAGTAAATGAATGAAAAAACTGTTCAACATTCATTTTCATCTTTACATTTAGTACATCATAACGTAAACGGATAAGACCAGGCCAGAGAGAGAAACGAGTAAAAGAGATAGAGTAAAGGATTTTCAGTATCAGTGTAAGAAGATTTTAATTTTGTACATGGACAACTCATTCATTCATTCATTCGTTTACTCATTCAGTCAGTTATTCACAACTGTAAAGTTATATGTAGTATACTTTCAGTTACTCATACCCCTATAAAAATGTAGTATATTTTTAGGTGTTCATGCCAAGTTAATTTAATAAAATTGGAATTTAATTCATTTGCGGATATATAAAACGGGCGCCGGAAGTCTTTCTTTCCTACATCTACTGCTTCGCCACATCATTTTTTCTATTTGCCTTAGCAGGCCAAGTGTTTTGTTTGCTGTTGAAATATTTTTGCAAATATTCATTGTTTTTAGGCTTAACTGACCTTTTTTGTTTTCTAGAAATTATTATCAAATTTTGAGCACCAAATTTAACATCAAGTGATTTTGAACAATAAATTAGAAAATTTTCATATTCAGCCTTAAGCAATAATTTTAATATTTTTTAATTCTTCTTTCATTAAAGTGTTTAATGAAGAATCCGAATTATTTCTTTTGATATTATAAGACCTAAAGCGTAAATATCAATAAATTTTAGAAAATGGAATTATTAATTCTAGCTTTAATTTAATTAAGATAAAAAAGAACGAACGCTTTAGAAAAAGTACATAATGGAGAAGCAATACATACAATAGCTTAATCTAGTCCTGTCTTTAATATTATATATAGTTTAGTCTATAATATAGGCTATAGAGTAGTCTAGTCTAGCCTAAAGTTTAGAACTGAACTAGAACTAGAACTGAACTAGAACTAATACTGAACTAGAACTAACTAGAACTGAACTAGAACTGAACTAGAACTGAACTAGAACTGAACTAGAACTGAACTAGAACTGAACTAGAACTGAACTAGAACTGAACTAGAACTGAACTAGAACTGAACTAGAAACTGAACTAGAACTGAACTAGAACTGAACTAGAACTGAACTAGAACTGAACTAGAACTGAAACTAGAACTGAACTAGAACTGAACTAGAACTGAACTAGAACTGAACTAGAACTGAACTAGAACTGAACTAGAACTGAAACTAGAACCTAAACTAGAACTGAACTAGAACTGAACTAGAACTGAACTAGAACTGAACTAGAACTGAACTAGAACTGAACTAGAACTGAACTAGAACTGAACTAGAAACTGAACGAGAACTGAACTAGAACTGAACTAGAACTGAACTAGAACTGAACTAGAACTGAACTAGAACTGAACTAGAACTGAACTAGAACTGAACTAGAACTGAACTAGAACTGAACTAGAACTGAACTAGAACTGAACTAGAACTGAACTAGAACTGAACAGAACTGAAACTAGAACTAGAACAAGAACTGAACTAAGAACTGACTAGAACTGAACTAGAACTGAACTAGAACTGAACTAGAACTGAACTAGAACTGAACTAGAACTGAACTAGAACTGAACTAGAACTGAACTAGAACTGAACTAGAACTGAACTAGAACTGAACTAGAACTGAACTAGAACTGAACTAGAACTGAACATAGAACTGAACTAGAAACTGAACTAGAACTGAACTAGAACTGAACTAGAACTGAACTAGAACTGAACTAGAACTGAACTAGAACTGAACTAGAACTGAACTAGAACTGAACTAGAACTGAACTAGAACTGAACTAGAACTGAACTAGAACTGAACTAGAACTGAACTAGAACTGAACTAGAACTGAACTAGAACTGAACTAGAACTGAACTAGAACTGAACTAGAACTGAACTAGAACTGAACTAGAACTGAACTAGAACTGAACTAGAACTGAACTAGAACTGAACTAGAACTGAACTAGAACTGAACTAGAACTGAACTAGAACTGAACTAGAACTGAACTAGAACTGAACTAGAACTGAACTAGAACTGAACTAGAACTGAACTAGAACTGAACTAGAACTGAACTAGAACTGAACTAGAACTGAACTAGAACTGAACTAGAACTGAACTAGAACTGAACTAGAACTGAACTAGAACTGAACTAGAACGGAACTAGAACTGAACTAGAACTGAACTAGAAAGGAACTAGAACTGAACTAGAACTGAACTAGAACTGAACTAGAACTGAACTAGAACTGAACTAGAACTGAACTAGAACGGAACTAGAACTGAACTAGAACTGAACTAGAACTGAACGCACTGAACTGAACTGAACTAGAACTGAACTAGAACTGTAACTAGAAGCTGAACTAGAACTGAACTAGAACTGAACTAGAACTGAACTAGAACGGAATCTAGAACTGAACTTAGAACTAGAACTAGAAATGAACTAGAACTGAACTAACTGAACTAGAACTGAACTAGAACTGAACTAGAACTGAACTAGAACGAGAAACTGAACTAGAACATGAACTAGAACTAGAACTAGAAACTGAACTAGGAACTGAACGAGAACTGAACTACTGAACTAGAACTGAACTAGAACTGAACTAGAACTGAACTAGAACTGAACTAGACTGAACTAGAACTGAAGAACTGAACTAGAACTGAACTAGAACTGAACTAGAACTGAACTAGAACTGAACTAGAACTGAACTAGAACTGAACTAGAACTGAACTAGACTGAACTAGAACTGAACTAGAACTGAACTAGAACTGAACTAGAACTGAACTAGAACTGAACTAGAACTGAACTAGAACTGAACTAGAACTGAACTAGAACTGAACTAGAACTGAACTAGAACTGAACTAGAACTGAACTAGAACTGAACTAGAACTGAACTAGAACTGAACTAGAACTGAACTAGAACTGAACTAGAACTGAACTAGAACTGAACTAGAACTGAACTAGAACTGAACTAGAACTGAACTAGAACTGAACTAGAACTGAACTAGAACTGAACTAGAACTGAACTAGAACTGAACTAGAACTGAACTAGAACTGAACTAGAACTGAACTAGAACTGAACTAGAACTGAACTAGAACTGAACTAGAACTGAACTAGAACTGAACTAGAACTGAACTAGAACTGGAACTGAACTGATACTGAACTAGACTGAACTAAAATGAACTAGAACTGAACTAGAACTGAACTAGAACTGAACTAGAACTGACTAGAACTGAACTAGAACTGAACTAGAACTGAACTAGAACTGGAACTAGAACTGAACTAGAACTGAACTAGAACTGAACTAGAACTGAACTAGAACTGAACTAACTGACTGAACTGAACTAGAACTGAACTAGAAACTGATACTAGAACTGAACTAGAACTGAACTGAACTAGAACTGAACTAGAACTGAACTAGAACTGAACTAGAACTGAACTAGAACTGAACTAGAACTGAACTAGAACTGAACTAGAACTGAACTAGAACTGAACTAGAACTGAACTAGAACTGAACTAGAACTGAACTAGAACTGAACTAGAACTGAACTAGAACTGAACTAGAACTGAACTAGAACTGAACTAGAACTGAACTAACTGAACTAGAACTGAACTAGAACTGAACTAGAACTGGACTAGAACTGAACTAGAACTGAACTAGAACTGAACTAGAACTGAACTAGAACTGAACTAGAACTGAACTAGAACTGAACTAGAACTGAACTAGAACTGAACTAGAACTGAACTAGAACTGAACTAGAACTGAACTAGAACTGAACTAGAACTGAACTAGAACTGAACTAGAACTGAACTAGAACTGAACTAGAACTGAACTAGAACTGAACTAGAACTGAACTAGAACTGAATTGTCTGTAGTCTAGTCTGTAGTCATGTTTATAGCCTAGTCAAAACGATAATCTATGATCTAGTCTCGCCTATAATCTAGTATAATCTTGTCTACATTTTAGATTATGGTCAAGTCCAAATGATTTGATTTTTTTACTAAAAATTCTTTAAGATGGTCAGACAAAAAGAAAAAAATACAAAAATTATTTAAAACTCGTAACAGAATTTTTTTAAATGTTTTACAAACATATTGATTAATTCAGCGATTTTCTTTAAAAAAGTTCAGTTCATTTCAATTTTGTGTTATTCCTTTTAAATTAAAAACATGGTAAATGAAATCAAGGAAATTAATCAATGCTCTTTTTTGCTATATTGTTGAAAAGAATAAAAATTCTATAGAAAATTAACTTTACCACACAATGTGTCCAATAATGATTAAATACTCTCTTTCTAGTCCTTCTCCTGGCGGCAGACACTGCCACAGCTTACTCCCGTTTGTATCACTTAAGGAGTTTATTTACATTATTACAGATATTAAGAGATGGATGATGGCGATGTTGTTGCTGTTGTTGTGAATAAACAATATATTGAATAGATGTATTATTTTGCCGGTTTTTATTGTTAATGTTACTTGTATCGGGCCGGCGACAAGGACAACATAAAAAATTCATTAAAAGTAATAAACTAATTCCATTCGATCCTATTAAAAATCATTTTCAAATTAAGGATATTTGCATAAATACACAAACACACACACACCCAAACAATCATTCGTCTACACAATTGATAAACTTTAACTTTAGCTGCACAAAATAACCAAAAAAAAAATAAGTTTATAATGAAAAGCAAGTAGGAAAAAATGTCCTTAAAGGACAACAAGAAAACAAGCAATAGGATATGGCTCATTTTGGCTTCTTTAAAGATATTTATATACACAAATTAATTTCTGTTCTTAGTCCTGTTTTTTTTTTAAGCAAAAACAAGGTACACGATTTTAGTTTCAGGAACAACAGCAGATTAAAACAAATGATACAACGTTGTTTTTAGCACGATGAATATTAAGGACATAAATGGGATACCCAGGCTTAAAGCTTTTCGTATTTTTCTTGTTGTTTGTTTATTTTAATTCATTCTAGTTTTTCTTTTGGCAAAATGGGAAAAGCAAAACAACATATTTTGTGGCTGCCACTTATAAATAAAAAAGGAAGAGATGATTCCAGTCCCAGCCTATTTACATCTACATGTTTTGGGCTAAAAGCTTTTTCCATTTAAATGCGGTTGGACAACAAAAAAATTTAAACAAGACTTGCCAACATTCATCAATCAGTTGCAGACTAATTACATAATCCTCTCTTGATTATGCTTCCTTTTCGATTTGTGCCCTCACTAATGACAATATGCTCGTTGGTCCTTTCAATGGTTGTTGCTGGGTTGGTTGGTTGGACCAACATGTCAACAAAACAATGAAAATGATAAATTAAATTTTATTTAAATTTGAACTTAAAATTAAAGTAGTTAATGAATTTATAATGAGATTTTGTTAAGGGGATCCTCTAATTAAATTCAAATCAAAGTTCTATTTAATTTTACTTTAAGGTAAATTTTAATAATAAAAAAATTTTTGAAAAAGGAAACGGATATGAAATAGTTTGGATGTAGAATACTAATTTTATATATAGTAATGTATGTAAGTTGTTGCAACATAATTTAAGTTTAATAGTGTTTTTAAAAAACAGTTTTATAACTATTTAACTATTGACGACGATCTTAATATTCAATGTAAAATTGTTCTTACTGTTTCAATAAAATTTCCCATTCTGGAAAAAAGGGTTTTAGCATACACATAGATAACGCAAAACAAAACTACGCATTCAACTTACTTATGTATGTATGTGTAGAGCTGGAAATTGTTTAAAATAACATTATAAATAAATCAAATCATTATAGCAACCCTTCCTCATGAATAGTTTCAACAAAAAATCAAAGTGTTTTAAATAGTTTAAAAAAGAAAAACAAATAACCAAACAACCAAACAACCCCCATCCTTTAAAACAATGATTCTGTAAAAAAACCCGTTTCAAAAAATTTACAATAAAGTATCAACAACTCATGTACTATTTTCGACTACTAATGTAAAACTAATATTTAGTTACCACTCTATGAATGAAGACCAATCCATTTGGACAAATACAAAGATTACACATACTCAAACATGTATGTATTTATTAACTATTGGCTGAAAAAAGAATGAAAAAAGTTGTTCAAATATTTATTTACAATCGAATCTAATACTCTTTGTCTAAGCTACTGCTACTATTGTCAAAACCCCTGCTGGTGATGCTGCTATCGCTTTTGAATCTATTTGGCCTTTTATTGTTTGTGATTTTATTGACATTATCTCTAGAATTTTATAATAGTTTATTTTATTCTGTATGTTGGTTCTAAGTAAATATGTGAGTAAATAGACGAAAACGAATCAATACAAGAAATATATGTGGGTGATTTGTACAAGTAATTTTAGTTTTTCAAAAACAAATCTAACATACCCCTGGATATACAGTTCAGTTGTCTATATGTAATCGTAATGATAGTGTAGCAACTCGTATATAGGAAGACAAAATGGTAAAATTTTCTTGTTTGTTATTTTAGAGGGGTATGCTAGCATCATTGGAATTTTATTACTAAATATTGCAGACTTTTAGGCTTATTTGTAAAAACTATTCAATAACAGTGGGGCAAGAAAGTTCAGTTCTAGTTCAGTTCTAGTTCAGTTCTAGTTCAGTTTTAGTTCAGTTATAGTTCAGTTCTAGTTCAGTTCTAGTTCAGTTCTAGTTCAGTTCTAGTTCAGTTCTAGTTCAATTCTAGTTCAGTTCTAGTTCAGTTCTAGTTCAGTTCTAGTTCAGTTCTAGTTCAGTTCTAGTTCAGTTCTAGTCAGTTTTAGTTCAGTTATAGTTCAGTTCTAGTTCAGTTCTAGTTCATTTCTAGTTCAATTCTAGTTCAGTTCTAGTTCAGTTCTAGTTCAGTTCTAGTTCAGTTCTAGTTTCAGTTCTAGTTCAGTTCTAGTTCAGTTCTAGTTCAGTTCTAGTTCAGTTCTAGTTCAGTTCTAGTTCAGTTCTAGTTCAGTTCTAGTTCAGTTCTAGTTCAGTTCTAGTTCAGTTCTAGTTCAGTTCTAGTTCAGTTCTAGTTCAGTTCTAGTTCAGTTCTAGTCAGTTCTAGTTCAGTTCTAGTTCAGTTCTAGTTCAGTTCTAGTTCAGTTCTAGTTCAGTTCTAGTTCAGTTCTAGTTCAGTTCTAGTTCAGTTCTAGTTCAGTTCTAGTTCAGTTCTAGTTCAGTTCTAGTTCAGTTCTAGTTCAGTTCTAGTTCAGTTCTAGTTCAGTTCTAGTTCAGTTCTAGTTCAGTTCTAGTTCAGTTCTAGTTCAGTTCTAGTTCAGTTCTAGTTCAGTTCTAGTTCAGTTCTAGTTCAGTTCTAGTTCAGTTCTAGTTCAGTTCTAGTTCAGTTCTAGTTCAGTTCTAGTTCAGTCTAGTTCAGTTCTAGTTCAGTTCTAGTTCAGTTCTAGTTCAGTTCTAGTTCAGTTCTAGTTCAGTTCTAGTTCAGTTCTAGTTCAGTTCTAGTTCAGTTCTAGTTCAGTTCTAGTTCAGTTCTAGTTCAGTTCTAGTTCAGTTCTAGTTCAGTTCTAGTTCAGTTCTAGTTCAGTTCTAGTTCAGTTCTAGTTCAGTTCTAGTTCAGTTCTAGTTCAGTTCTAGTTCAGTTCTAGTTCAGTTCTAGTTCAGTTCTAGTTCAGTTCTAGTTCAGTTCTAGTTCAGTTCTAGTTCAGTTCTAGTTCAGTTCTAGTTCAGTTCTAGTTCAGTTCTAGTTCAGTTCTAGTTCAGTTCTAGTTCAGTTCTAGTTCAGTTCTAGTTCAGTTCTAGTTCAGTCGTAGTTCATTTCTAGTTAAATTCTAGTTCATTTCTAGCCTTTTCTTGTCCCACTGTAATCTTACAACGTGATGACATCAATAGAAACAAATAATTTCTCAAAAGGGTCTTTGTACCAGCAACAGAAGACTAGTAGCGAAGGATAACAAATACACACCACTCATATAAATAATACAATAGTTTATAATATTTATGGAAGTATCAATAATCATAATATTTTTGGTTACGCCATAAAATTATTATATTATTTGTGTAGCAAAACACAAACATAAATAACACAAAAGCTCCCTTCTTAAATAGGAATCTAAAGAAAAAGTACTTTCCCTTTTTTACAAGCACATACATATAAGATAATAAAGGATAATAAAAATGTAAATAAAAATACTCTCGCTAGTATTAACAACACACAACAGAAACATAAATCTCTTCATATAGGAAAATTATTATATATTCATATAGGAAAGTGTCGAATATTACAAGGACATAAATATGAGCACTTTATAGCAACGTTAAATTAATCTACAAAGGAATTAGTTAGAAGGTTATAAAAATAAATGTTTATTTAATATGTTTTGTTAAAAAGGAGATAAATCTAATTTTCATAATTTTATGTAATAATTAAAATATTTTTGTTTTTATTTAAATTTCAGCCTGATTTGCTGTATTAAAGTTGGAAAATTTACGCATAATATTGATTTTTCTGGTGTAGAAAATTTTTTGCTTTTGTTTAATAAGTTCCTGTTAAAAGTTTTTCCGGTTAAAAACCCATTAAACAAACTTTAGCAAACAAAGCAAAAGTTTTTGTTTTTCAAATTCAAAAAAAAAAAACTCAACTGAGAGATGAGCCCATAAAAAGCAAAAACAATAAGAAACAACAACTAAAATTAAATTAAAAAAAAATAAAGTCAAAAACTTTTGCGACGAGACGCAATACTAAAAATTTTGTTTTATTCTCTTAATGTTGTTGTTAAACAAAACTGGGCCAAACCTAAAAACCAAACTGCGCCACTTGCGCATACGCAACAGAAGTAATGCGAAGAAACTTTGCTTTTTTTGGGGGAAACTCAACGCAGAACAAAAAGTTATTTTGTTTGGCAATTAAATGTTGAAAACAAACTTTTATAAATCTGTTGCTGTTTGAAAATACAAATAATATTTATATTTATTTTTGTATAGTGACGTAAAAAGCCGGTAAAAGTTTAAAACTACAGCTGTTAAAGGATGACACTCTACTTTGTGTAAAAGCAGGGAAAAGTTAAAAATATCCAACATATCCAAACATACTTATGACTTAAGATCGATGACAACACGATTGTTCAACATAACTTGGTCAGTTATTTCACGATCCTGCAAATTCAATTAACATACGCCCAGCCAGACATCCTTACATATATCCGTTTATAGTCATTATTTGTTCTTCAATCTTTACCGGACATAGTTGAATATGATCAGATTTAAACTATGGGTATCTAAGGTGATCTGTGACCGTATTTGAATTAAAAACCGAAGTTAAAACAATTATAATTAAAAAGACTTCCTAATTAAAAATAACTTAATTTCTTTTTAAAGTAGGGTATTTAAGGTATTTTTGTATTCATTGTCCTTTTTCCTGTTTTTGGCAAACAAAAAATAGCTGGTGACTTTTTCAATAAATGATTTGTAGTTTTTTGTTGTTATTGCTTGTGCTGCTGCTAAAAGTTGTTGCTGAAAGTATACTTGCAACAATGCGTAAGTTCTTTTTTCCTGCATACGCATGCGAGACATTGAGCAGACATAAAAATTTGAAATAAAACAAAAATTTATAAAAATTAAAAAACCAAAACTTTTGTTTTGACTTTGATGAAAAAGTTGATACAAAATGTTTGGGACGACTTTTTTCCTCTATTTTAATGAAACCTCTGCTCATACAACAGCACGCCGTTTTTTCCCCATAGTTGTTGGCTTTTGCCGGTTTTGTGGGGTTTGTTTGGGTTAGAGACACACACACTCAAGCAAAGAGAGTTTGTTGGCTTTAATTTGCAATAAACTTTTGTTAGAAAACTGTGTTTTAATAACTTTATTCCCCACTTTTAGACGATTTTTTTTTTCCTTAGTTCTGGGAGCAAACAAATAAAAAAACGCAGCAACTTTCTTAGAAAAGAAGGGGTTTGTTTTATTTTGTTCAGTCAAAAAAAAAACCCCCAAAAAGTAAGGAAATTTTGTAAATTGTTAAAACTTTTAGATCATTTAAAGTTTTGTTAGCTTTATGAGTGCAAAAGATATGAGTATTGGTTTGAATATTTGCTGGCTTGCTCTCTTCAACGGTATTTATATGTTGCAAAGCTG
>NW_023995834.1:45000-67500 GCF_015586225.1 Lucilia sericata
AATAATAAGAAATTTATTTTTTCAAATTAAAGCGCGAAATAAAATTAATAAAAATCCATAAGACAATTTCGCCAGACGGGTAACTCGAAAAACCATACAAATGCATATTTATGGTTCAAAAATGTTCATAATGTTGGTTAAAGAACGAACAATCCATAGACTAAATAAAGTCTATGGAATCTGTAAAATAACAAGGAAGAAGCTTAAGCAACCAGATTATAAAAAGAAAAATATTATGCAAATGAGTGGCGAACACACATACACATACATATTTGTTTTAATAAAATCTA
Organism: Lucilia sericata; assembly: GCF_015586225.1. NCBI lineage: Eukaryota > Metazoa > Arthropoda > Insecta > Diptera > Calliphoridae > Lucilia > Lucilia sericata. The sequence continues at coordinate 45,291 of NW_023995834.1, forward strand.
AGGCATCTTATAAAAATACATTAATACACACTCACATACTTAATAGACGAGGATACATAAATTCAGCATAAATTTATGAATCCTTGCAAGTGTTACTTACAAGGATTCATAAATATTGTTGGAAGCAAATTAAAGACACATACTGAATAATAATAAAAATAAATTTTATAGCCAAAAACAAAAAAAAATTAAAACATTTATGGTGTAACTAAGTAAGTACTTTTATGCAAGTTAAAATACTAATATTTATAAGAGAAATGAAGGGAGAGAGACTGAATGTATCTACAATATATTTATTTATTACCAAACATTCATTCATTAATTTTATTTTTATTAAAAGGTTTTAAATTACACACAATTTTATAATGGCAGCCTCTTAATATAAAGATTTTTCAAAATACTTTAATAATTAATTATTCAAAAATACATTAAATTACTAGACTATAGACTAGACTATAGACTAGACTATAGACTAGACTATAGACTAGACTATAGACTAGACTATAGACTAGACTATAGACTAGACTATAGACTAGACTATAGACTAGACTAACTAGACTATAGACTAGACTATAGACTAGACTATAGACTAGACTCTAGACTAGACTATAGACTAGACTATAGACTAGACTATAGACTAGACTATCGACTAGACTATAGACTAGACTATAGGACTAGACTATAGACTAGACATAGACTAGACTATAGACTAGACTATAGACTAGACTATAGACTAGACTATAGACTAGACTATAGACACTAGACTATAGACTAGACTATAGACTAGACTATAGACTAGACTATAGACTAGACTATAGACTAGACTATAGACTAGACTATAGACTAGGACTATAGACTAGACTATAGACTAGACTATAGACTAGACTATAGACTAGCTATAGACTAGACTATAGACTAGACTATAGACTAGACTATAGACCTAGACATAGCTAGACTATAGACTAGACTATAGACTAGACTATAGACTAGACTATAGACTAGACTTAGACTAGACTATAGACTAGACTTAGACTAGACTATAGACTAGACATAGACTAGACATAGACCGACTAGGACTAGACTATAGACTAGACTATAGACTAGACTATAGACTAGACTATAGACTAGACTATAGACTAGACTATAGACTAGACTATAGACTAGACTATAGACTAGACTATAGACTAGACTATAGACTAGACTATAGACTAGACTATAGACTAGACTATAGACTAGACTATAGACTAGACTATAGACTAGACTATAGACTAGACTATAGACTAGACTATAGACTAGACTATAGACTAGACTATAGACTAGACTATAGACTAGACTATAGACTAGACTATAGACTAGACTATAGACTAGACTATAGACTAGACTATAGACTAGACTATAGACTAGACTATAGACTAGACTATAGACTAGACTATAGACTAGACTATAGACTAGACTATAGACTAGACTATAGACTAGACTATAGACTAGACTATAGACTAGACTATAGACTAGACTATAGACTAGACTATAGACTAGACTATAGACTAGACTATAGACTAGACTATAGACTAGACTATAGACTAGACTATAGACTAGATATAGATAGACTAGATGACATAAGACTAGACTATAGACTAGACTATAGACTAGACTATAGACTAGACTATAGACTAGACTATAGACTAGACTATAGACTAGACTATAGACTAGACTATAGACTAGACTATAGACTAGACTATAGACTAGACTATAGACTAGACTATAGACTAGACTATAGACTAGACTATAGACTAGACTATAGACTAGACTATAGACTAGACTATAGACTAGATATAGACTAGAATATAGACTAGACTATAGACTAGACTATAGACTAGACTATAGATTCCAAACTTATTAATTTAACAAACTTCTTAAAATTCCTTTTTTACTAAGATTAACTTTAAAAAACACTGAATTACTCCCTTGTGCACTCGATTCAATATAATTTATACTTAATTGATTTAAACAATCAACAGCCAATCATTATTTTTTTAATCCAGTAACAACAACTCTGCTCTAGCCATAGAGAAATGCAGCTCTAGCATTCATAATTGTTTCTCTGAGAGCTTAAGAGTCAATGGTCAGAAGGCAACCACAATGTGGTTCTTTATAATGATAAAATATAATAAAAAACAATTATAAGTCCAGAATAATTGTACATTTTGGCCACAATCATTGTAGTAATATGGTTGAATAGAAGAACATTTAATATTGTTGTTAACAAGTGCTCCATCATCAAGTTGGTTGTTGTTGTTGCTGCAGCTCCTGGTTGGTTTGCATGCGGTGAGCATGTGTATTAAAAATTAATGCTTCGTTTCATTTATTTAATTAGCAAAATTTTAGCAAAAGATTGGCCACAGCAAAAAAGTGCAAAAAAAGGCAGAGACATACCTCCCCCTTTCAGACTGGTATCTATATGGTAAATTGAATTGTAGAAAAACTTATCTAACATCTTTAAAATGAAATTTATTTAAAACTTTAACTTATAGGTATTAAACCTAATTTTCTATTTGTTAAAACATTTAATGTTAAACTTTAATTTTATTCATGAGAAACGAATGCTGTTAGTGGATACAACTAAATTGTATCACTGACACAACATAATCGTTTAGATTGTCACAACATTAACATTATTTTGCACAAAAGTCACACAGACATTAAAGATTTACGATATAAAACGCTTAACGATGACACTAACGACCTGTTTCTCTACTCCTGTTTAGCTAAAAAAGGAATGTTGTTGTTGTGCGCGAAACAGGAACATTAGCGTCACAGTTTGGCATAAACCGCCCTGTTATGTAAAAGAAAATCATGGTTGGATTTGCAAAAGGTTTACGCGATCATTTGTCATTTTTGTTTTTTGAGAAGGAAGTTAAACGCTTAACGCGCAAATGTTGCCTGCCACCACAAGTAGTTTTTATTGCTCCAGTTTGGGAAGATTTCAGAAAGGTGGTGACAATATAATAAAATCATATGAATTATTAATATAGAAATAAAACGATTGTAATCGTTCGTAAGTGTAAGAAAATCATTATGGGAAAATATGAATTATTTACAAGGAATTATTTAAGCCAAACGTGGAAAGTGCAAATGTGACGAAAACTAATATAATCTTTAAGAGTTCGCATAGTTCGATAGTAATAGAGGTAGAAAGGTAGAGGAGAAGGATTTAGGAGGTAGTGTATACGAAGATAATAAAGAAGACAGAAATAAACAGATATGAAATGCACATTATTATTGTTAGAGTGCTAAGAGTCTATTCGAAAAATTTAGGAATGCTAGTAAACGTTCTAGTAGAACATCTGACAGATCAGATAGATCGGAGAAATGTAACGACCCCAACGTTTGATAGCGAACCGTTTCTAGGACCGGGGAGTTACACAGAAGATGAGTAATTATTTCCTCCTCCTCGTTCTGGCAGCTTCTATAGATTTCGTTATATGGAAGACCCATACGTCTTGAATGGTTTCCAAATCTGACAGCTTCTATAGAAGTCGTTATATAGATATCGTTATGACTAGTGATAACTGATAAAAGAGCGCTCAGATGCGTTCTACTGAGACCTATTAGAAAGTATGTTCTATGAAGATCCATGCGAGGCCACAGCGTCCTTGCGATCGAGCAAATATGCTCATGAGACCAGCGGTCTTGAGCTAAATTATAACATGTAGCAGATATGTGTTTCCTAATGACCGATAGTGAGATATCACAGAATTGTCCGGAGTAGTCATTCTCATCTCAGCTTTCGCCAAAGTATCTGCTAAAATCTGTGGATAATGTAATTTCTTAGAACAAGAGTTTTTCTTAGCGAAAACTGAATACCCCAAAAATGGATTACATTTTCTTCAATAACTTAAAGACGCTGGAGAAAGTTAGATTGAAAAGGAGGATGTTTACTACATCAGATCCAAGGAAGACTGTTTAACACTTCTTTCACGGGAACATGTTGGTGGAAAAAATCTCTATGAAGTTATTATCTTCCGATGTTCGGAAACTCAATTCCTTAGAATTTTGCACTCAGCGTTCCTGAGGGATATGAAATCTAAAATAACATCGCTCTCAAGATATTTGAATATAATTTCCACCAAAGTCTTGTCACTCACAAACAAAGTGATCTTAAGTTTTACTGTCCTCTCTATATGCCTTATAAGCTAGTGAATACGATCATCCAATTTTGGAACAAAAAGTTTTCGTACATTCGTAAAATTAGAAAAGGGTTTGATTAAATAATATTTCGTATTATACACGAAATTTTCGTAAATATTACGAAAAATGTAATTTCGATTTTTTTTCAATACGCGAGGGCTGAATGGTCGGCATGTGTTGAATAAGGAATGTGGATGGATTATTTTTATATTGAAGAGTATTTAAGATTCTACACAGCCGTATATAGAACTCTTACTTGTTAGTTCAAGTTAACTTTTTCGAGTTTCTTTCCCAAATTGGCTCTTTCTTTCTGATACCCATAACATACAAAGCTAACCTCTTAAAGAGTATTCAGTTAAGGATGTCTTATAGAACAATAAGTTCTTAAATGTAAACTGATATTGCACTAATTGAACTTCTTACTATCGGTAAATATTTTAACCTCTGTTGGACCCCATTCCGTTATAGTACTTGAAGTCCTAGAAACCAAAATATATTTTTATTCAAAAGCAAAACCGCTAGAGTGAAGACCATGAACAGCTAAGGTCGTCAAAAAAACTATGAGAATAAGTTAGTAAATTTCTGGCAGGAACCATGAAATTTGGTGAAAGAGAAGGTCTGATTGAACCATATTATAATGGATCCACATAGAATTTGTGGAACTTATTTAAGTTCAAAGGTTGAGTCTAATACAAACCAAACCCACTTTAAGATGCTGAACTATTTAAAGAAAATGTTCTACTTTTTTTCTACTATTTTACTCCTAAGGATGTGTTTAAATGACTATGTTCCTTAACCAACAACAACAATTATAGTATTATAATTACTTTTGATTAATTACAGCCACATCCTTGAAACTTGAATCATGTACTGGCAAATACCACGTAACATTTATTTCCGTTTATAGTGGAAACTAAGAGAAGACATGAAGTAAAGCTTCCTCCAAGAATATTTTGTATAATATTTTCCTAATTAAAGAGAATGGGCTGTACGTTGAGAGACTACTATTTACACGTTACTCATATGTCTAACAGATAAACCTTTTGCAAGGCATGCAAGTAGGTATCTACCTGCACAAACATGTTTTTCATTTACAAAGGTAGACGAAGACAACGACGACAACAACAACAAGAAACCAACAGTGACATAGAAATTGTTTGGTAATTGTCGCAAGAAGGCGGCGGCGGCGTCTTTTGGAGCGCGTAATTTATGATTTTTCCGTTAGACATTTTTAGACACAAAAGAAAATGAACATTACAAGCTAATTGTAATTATAAATTGTATTTTATATGAATGTGTGATTAATATTTAAGACAATGTTTATGAAAAGAAAGTTTAACTCATTGTCTTTCGCAACAGCAACTCCTTTGAAATGTTGTAAATGCAACCGTAAATAACGATATTTTGTGGAGAATTTATAGTTTGCTTCAGAAGTCATATTACTTTTTCAGATACAAAATGTGGCAAGCTAGAAGACTTCTTTATATGTTTATAGTGTGTATGTGTTTATAATTTGTTTTCTCCGTTCCTATTGCTTTTTTTCTCTTTTGGAACTTAACAAATGTTGTGTCAATTTAGTTAATTGCCAACAATTATCTTAATGAGCGCCATGCCATTTCTAAATCAGCCAAAAAAAAAAAAGAAATAATTATTAAAGAAACAAAAGAAAAATATCTTCCAGTTGACTTGTAATATTAAACGACCTTATGACGCACTCGTAAATATTACTCATACTCTAAGAGAGAACTTTAAAAGAATGATTTCCTTATAAATTCAAATGTTAATAAAGACTTTTACGACTTAACATTATTCCAAATATCCACTGTCAAGAAAGTTATAGTATACGCACAATTGGGACGAACGACGAATTTTTCGGAACGATTATTCGTCGTCAGAAATAGAACACACTTGGGTATATGAAAATGTACACAATCATTGCGTATGACGAAATTCGTCGTACGTAACGAACTATGCGATAGGTTTATTTCTATTTCTTACGCAGACGAACGACGAATTAATTGGGGAAAATTGTTTTAAGACCAATTCCGGTAGCCCGAATTTGCTGAAATTTGGCGGTTGTGAGTACAGCTAATGATAATACAATATTATGTTCGAATATACGAAATTATATTCGAAAATTCGTAGATATGTTCGAAAAATTTTGTATGCTCTTAAAATAATCTCTGGGTCATAAAAACTAAAAATAAAATGTTTGAAAATTCGAACTTAAGTTCGAAAAATTTTTAAAGCCTTTAAAACCAGTTTTCGTAGCCCGAATTGTCTGAAATTTGGCAGTCTGAAGTACACTTGATGACACTACAATGCTATGTTGAAATACTTAAAATTAAGTTCGAAAATTCGAAGTAATGTACGAAAAAATTTTTAAGCTGTTAAATAATCTCAAAATTGGGGATATTCACAAAAATGTAATTTTAGTTCTTTTCGAGGCCAATTTCTTACATTTTCTAATATCGAAATAATGTTAAAAAAATATTGCGGTGTTAGTCGGACACATTGAAACACAGATTAGAGATAGAACTTCATAAGAAGGAATCCTTGTATGGCTCTAAAGTGGGCCTGGGTTTCTATATTGAAGACCCAGAAACTGAAATATATTACAGTTAACCTGATCACAATAACGGAATGCGTAAAATGGATTAGAATAAATATGGCCAAGGACGAAAAATCTACTCCAAAAAGTAAGTGTGAGGTTAGTATGATGGGATCACACAGGATTACGGTCACAGCTATACAAAGTTGAACGTGCGGATTCAAAATCTTATGATTCTATGTTGAACCGTTTGGTTGTTGCAATCATGAATCAACAAAGTCCTTTAAAGCCCTGATTCCTGCACAAAAACCTAAATATACATGTACATATATACATACATACATAAATATTTATGCTACACATACATGAATTAAACTATAACATGGTATTTATATATTAAGCGATGCTCACTTTATAAGAAGGCTATACACATATTTTTGACTGTTAAATTATGGGATTATTAATACTAACATTTATTGTCACACTATACATACATCTTCTTACCACTGACTCCAGTTCGAACTAATCTTATCATAGCTTTGTAATACATAAAACATATTTGTACGACACGTCGCCAAAAATAAAATGGAATGAATGAAAATTATTATGCGCATTAGTAACAACTCATTAGTTTTGACAAAAAGGACAAAAATATTGTAAGAAAAAAAATTAATTTAATTAATAAGCAAAAATAGGACAAAAACTTCTTATGAAAATGACATTCATTATAGTGTTTTTCGAGCCAAAAAAGAAACAGCACCAAAAAAATATTTTGAGATATAATTATGATGTGATTATAATTTTATATATTTTATGTTATTAATAAAGTTAATTTAGGGCGAAGATAATTTTCATCAAAAACAATAATTTCAAAAGAGAAATGTGGTTAAAAGGAGGTTGTGTTCTTCATCAGATCCGAAGAAATACAACTAGGCCGCTATTGAGCCTATTGTACTCTCCTTAATATGGGAGCATACTCTCTCTTTCGTTATGACTCTCTTACAATCTAATAAGATCATAGATTTAACTTTATCACTTGATATCGCCCTAAATGCCTTTTAGTAAATATATTAACCTCTTTCATGGACTTATGTTGTGATAAAGTAGACGGTAGTACATTTCGGTTTCTAGGGTTTTAATGCAGATCATTATGCCAGTTTTGTCCCCCCGTTTGCAATGGATTTTTTTTGCTTTAATATTCCGCATAACCTTTTGGGATCCACGCTTCAAAGTTCTCAACAAATTCTGTCTTTAGTCGAGAACGTCCGATGTTTGTGTATAGCATTCCTATATTTCGAGTATAGCTTCGCCTAGAGATAACAGCCGTTCGACTGCGCTCTCAGTTGAGCCCAGGTAAGGCAGTGTTCAGGACCTTCTCGGGCCTTTTATACAATTTTTTTGAATCCTTTCCCCTGATAAGTATTACGATATGTTGTCTTGTCTTTTTATATATTTGGATGGAAATGTAGGTAATCTTTTACTTCTCCATATTAACATATGGGCACTAATAGGCATCCTAGCTATAGTGGGCGTGGCGCCTCCCATAGAAAAAGTCATAAATTAGTATATTTGAGAAAATATAACAACTATAGAACTCAAATTTCTTCATATACACTTTAGTATCAGCTTATGTATTTTGTACAAAAAATTGTCCGAATAGCAATAGTGGGCGTGGCACCTCACATATAGATTTAATACTAAAACAAGTTTATATAGGAAACTATTATATCTAAAATCTTCAAAATTTGCACTAAGGACTTTATGATTTATGTCAACAGTTGGGCGGAAAATTGGCGGATTTTAATTAGGCGGGAGCTTAAGTCTCTCATATGAATTAAATACAAAACTATTGGAGCTAAAATCTCCAAATTTTGTTAAAAGAACTTTGACATACATGTGAGTATTTGGGTAATAATTTGGTGGAATAGCAATAGCGGACTTCGTATGAATTAAACTATTAGCTTGACATTCATTTGAACATTTGGGAAAAATGGATGGGCAATAAATTGATGGACCTGCAATAGGGGGCTTAGCACACCTCCCATATGAAATAAATAAAAAAAATCTTATATCGGGGAAACTAGTAGAACTAAAATGTTCCATTTTTTCATAGGTTACATTAAAATCCAAAAAAAAAACGTTTGAACTTACAGGTATCGCTAGTTTTCTATGAAAACCTCATTGGGGGTTTTTTGCGAATTATCTGATAAGATTATAAGAGCTAATAAAAGAGAACGATTACAGGAGACCAGTTTGGTCAGCATTAATATGAATGGCTCTTATTTAAGTAAATGCTAGTTTCAATATTTCATTCCAAATTTAACTCACGTTTCATAAGAATTCATTTAAACCCTTGAAAGTAAAATTTTTCATATATAACGTTAATAGACAACAATCTATCTTCTAATTAAACATTTTGTCTTAACTCAGCTCTGCACATTAAAGTAACAACTTTTAGGAAAAAAAATTCTAATAAATTGTGACTTAACTTTAATTAACAACAGTCTTCAAAATCAACACATTTCATCAACACTGACGTTTAGACATCATGTTGGCCATCACCCCAAATACATAAATACAAAAACGAACAAAAATAAAATAGAAACACTGAAGGGGCCCATTAACAGTCCATTTTTAGTAAATTGATCTCATTTTACACGCGTACACCTTGATTGAGATTTTTATGTGGTTCGAATACTTGTGTTTGTGTATAAATAAATGAGCGTTTATATCCTGTAGTTCGGGGTGGATGTTTCGAACTAGTAATATGAAAAACGTACGTATTATTATGTTAAACAAAAATCTAATAGGACAAAGCAGGGCATACAATTAGAGGGCGTGGCACCTCCCATATGAATTAAATACTAAAATTTGTATATCTGGATAACCTTCAAAACCGCTGGGTAATTTCTACTAGTATGAGTTTGTTTGCGTGTATGAGTTTGTTTAATTCCTCGTAACCTAAAAGTACCTTAAATATATATATATTTTTCTATTTATTCATTTGTTGAAAAAGAACAAAACGTACTTTGTATACAGGACGAACATAACCGAAGCATTAGAAGCAAAAAGAAAAAATTAGTAATCAGCATGAATATCACAGCCAGATGGCTTAATACAACTGGAAACGTGACCAATGTTTTTTTTTCCTTTGTTTTAGAGCAAACGTTTTGTGTTAAGCCAAACATGGTTTAAAACAAACATGATGCTCGCCATCAGCACGAGCATCATGATTTGGTTGGTAATGAAATCACATTTACACATATAAAACGAAAAAGGCAAACTGAAAAGACCACAAATACTTGTAAAAAGAAATACCTGGCTTTAAAGGAAACTCCCTCTCATATAGATTTCATTTCTTAAAGGATGAAATCAAGAAAGCTTTAAATATGCTTTTGGAATAATAAATAACTCCCTCTATGCGTAGGAAGGTTGACTGATGAAAAACATTCATACCTGAAATAGAAAGATATACAAGGTTTTATGAAAATATGTAGACGAGTATTGAAATGAAAGTGTTAAGTGTTGGTAATTTGAATAAATTGGTTTTTTTGGGGGGTTTTTTGATGCATTGCAGCCGGCGTTGTAAAAGGTAAACTTTAATCAGACTTCTTTAATAGTAAGTAATAAATTTAGAATGAATTTAGAATTTTTCTTTGAAGACCACAAACAAAATTTTTAAAAAAATTTATTTCTAATTACGACCAGTTTGAAATGTTCTCCAAGTTCAATAAATTATTGCAAGCGTGCAGGCTTAGAAAAAGTATTAAGCACAGTTAGTTAGTTAGTTAGTTAGTTTAGTTAGTTAGTTAGTTAGTTAGTTAGTTTAGTTAGTTAGTTAGTTAGTTAGTTAGTTAGTTAGTTCGTTAGTTAGTTGTTAGTTAGTTAGTTAGTTCGTTAGTTAGTTAGTTAGTTAGTTCGTTAGTTAGTGTAGTTAGTTCGTTAGTTCGTTAGTTCGTTCGTTAGTTAGTTCGTTAGTTTTAGTTAGTTAGTTAGTTCGTCGTTCGTTCGTTAGTTCGTTCGTTAGTTAGTTAGTTAGTAGTTCGTTAGTTAGTTAGTTAGTTCGTTAGTTCGTTCGTTCGTTCGTTCGTTCGTTCGTTCGTTCGTTCGTTCGTTCGTTTTCGTGTTCGTTCGTTCGTTCGTTCGTTCGTTCGTTCGTTCGTTCGTTCTTCGTTAGTTCGTTCGTTCGTTCGTTCGTTCGTTCGTTCGTTCGTTCGTTCTTCTTTTCGTTCGTTCGTTCGTTCGTTCGTTCGTTCGTTCGTTCGTTCGTTCGTTCGTTCGTTCGTTCGTTCGTTTCGTTCGTTCGTTCGTGTTCGTTCGTTCGTTCGTTCGTTCGTTCGTTCGTTCGTTCGTTCGTTCGTTCGTTCGTTCGTTCGTTCGTTCGTTCGTTCGTTCGTTCGTTCGTTCGTTCGTTCGTTCGTTCGTTCGTTCGTTCGTTCGTTCGTTCGTTCGTTCGTTCGTTTCGTTCGTTCGTTCGTTCGTTCGTTCGTTCGTTCGTCGTTCGTTCGTTCGTTCGTTCGTTCGTTCGTTCGTTCGTTCGTTCGTTCGTTCGTTCGTTCGTTCGTTCGTTCGTTCGTAGTTCGTTCGTTCGTTCGTTCGTTCGTTCGTTCGTTCGTTCGTTGTTCGTTCGTTCGTTCGTTCGTTCGTTCGTTCGTTTCGTTAGTTCGTTCGTTCGTTCGTTCGTTCGTTCGTTCGTTCGTTCGTTCGTTCGTTCGTTCGTTCGTTCGTTCGTTCGTTCGTTAGTTCGTTCGTTTCGTTTCGTTCGTTCGTTTTCGTTCGTTAGTTCGTTCGTTCGTTCGTTCGTTCGTTCGTTCGTTCGTTCGTTCGTTCGTTCGTTTTTTTTGCCCTCCCTCTTTCTTTGTGCTCCCCCTTCGCCTCCCCTCTCGTTCTGGCCCCCCCTCTCCCGGGCTTCCCCGCCGACTTTTTCCCTCCTCCCCTTCCCATTTTTACTCTTCGTTCATTTTTATTCATCTACATATTTTTAAAGGTGCATTAAGTCAAGGCAGTGAGTATTTAACCGGAACGATTACGAAGTCTATTTTTGCGACCCTTACGGCCCTTACGTCCTTTGCGGCCCTTACGTCCTTTGCGACCCTTACGGCCCTTGCGTCCCTTACGTCCTTTACGGCCCTTGCGTCCTTTACGGCCCTTGCGTCCTTTACGACCCTTGCGTCCTTTACGGCCCTTGCGTCCCTTACGTCTACGACGACGAGCACGAGCATCAATTTCTTCCAATTCATTGATATTTTCCTCATCATCGTCATTTTCAGCTTCCATCAATTCATTATCGTCATCATCAATCAATTCAGTGTCATCATCTAAAGGTTCATCGAACAGTACAATATCGCCATCCTCAAGATCATCATAGAATTCAACATCGTCATCATCATCAAAGAATCCATCGTCAACATCTTCAATTTCATTATCCAATTTTTTGGGTAAAACTTCCTTTGATTTAGGCTTGTCATCATATTTTGGCAAGGATTCTTCCAAAAAACTGTCATCAGCTAAAATAACAGTAGCAGCTGAACTGTAGTGAACAGTACCAATGAAAGCCAAGATGGCAAAGAGGAAACTAACGGATAATTTCATTTTAAATTAAATAATTTTGTTGGTTAAAATTTTTTTTGTAATGCTATTGTTTGTTAGAAAAGCAATAGCTGAATGATACTTTTCTCTTAAATTCTTGGAATATTTATACAAATTTACAAATTGAGTTAAAAAGTTGTAATTTAAGGTTGATGTTTTCAAACAGTTGTATAAATATTGTATTATAAATTACCGGGCCTCCAAAATGAACTATTTTATTTGTTGTTTGCAACATAAAACTATCAATTTGTTGTAGTTGTTTTATGTTGGTGCATTTGGTATTTGGTAAATAATAATAAATTTAAAACATATGTTTAAATTTCGGGTTACGAGAGACATTTTTATGGGTAATATAAAAATTCGATCTTTATAATAATTTTCAATGTTGTATTATACAAAATTATTGATGTCATTATCAAGTAAAGCGTCAATGATTTTCAACTGTGATACATACTAGAGAAACCAAACGCCTACAATCTATGGTCTCAGTTTAAGCTTGTAGTTTTTTTAACCAAACAAAAATTTTAATTATATTTTTAAGCATATTTTTCTATAAATATTAAAAGAACTAAAAATTAAACTATCATTCAGCTATTGCATCTCTATCTAACATAACATTTGGACTAATTCTTATCTAGGGATATTTAGATTATATTACTAAAAATGAAAATATCATTATCTTTTCTCTTTGCCATCTTGGCTTTGCTCTGTGCTGTGCACTATAGCTCTGCTGCTTCTGTTGCTCTAGCCGATGACGGTGCATTGCAAGAACGCTTGGAATATCATGAAATTGAACCTGAAGAATTTGATGAACTTGCAGATGATGATGAATTCATTGATGAATTTGAGGATGATGATAACCAAGTAGAGCTATTTGACGAACCTCAAGATGATGATGACAATACTGAATTGATTGATGATGATGCCAATGAATTGATGGAAGCTGAAAATGATGACGATGATGAGAATACCAATGAATTGCATGAAATTGATGCTCGTGCCCGTCGTCGTAGACGTAAGGGACGTAAGAATCGTAAAAATCGTAAGAACCGTAAGAATCGCAAGAACCGCAAGAATCGCAAAAATCGTAAGAACCGCAAAAACCGCAAGAATCGCAAAAATCGTAAGAACCGTAAAAATCGCAAGAACCGCAAAAACCGCAAGAATCGCAGGAGCCGCAAAAACCGTTCCGGTTAACAACTTACTTTTCTAAATTATTTTAATAAATTATATATATTTAAATAAAATGAACTTTATAAACAAAACTATATTCTCAGATCTTCTAAACTAAATAGACTATTGAAACTATAGTAGCTATTTTTTCACAAGTCTTTTCTTTTGACTAGGGAATTATAACACAGGGGGTCCTCTCAGAAAATGGTGTCACCTCCCAGGCATAGTGTAATCGGTTCAAAAGTTCATATAACCCGATACAATTTTACATACTACCGGAAGCAATAGCTTCTATATAAAGTCCACTTCCCAAAATCACTTAATCGTAAATAACTCATGATATTGAAATTATACTAGAATATGTTGTAAATATATGCAAATTACTCTTAGAAATTGTTTTACGGATCGGTTCATAATTGGTCATGGCTCCCAAATAAAGTTCACTTCCGAAAATCGCTTAATCGTAAATAACTCACGAATTAATAATAATATCGCGATAAATTTTTTTTCTGTGAAAGTACTCATTACTTAATTATGAAGACGGGATAAAACTCTACACCGAAATACATACATACGTACATATATACAAATCATTCTTTGAATTTTTCCGGATCGATCCATAATTAATCTTAGCTCCCATATAAAGTCCATATCCGAAATATCGTACAATTATTAGTTTACTATTTAAGTTTTCAAAAACAACAACAACGCCAAGCAAAACACCAAAAAAAACAAAATACGCAAAGCAATGAAACCAAACACACATCCAGACATACGTTTTTTTCTAATAAGCAATGTTGTTGCTGCTTTTTTCACAGCATGCAAAAACTATCTTTTTTTTATGAAATTTTTGTTTATATCTCCATTATTTATAAACGGATTTTGCTGATTTTAAATAAGAAACTTCTCAAAAGCATGTCTGACAGAATTATTGAAGGTTTGGATCCCAAAAATATCTGAGGTCTTTAGAACATTGATTTCAACAGACGAACATGACTTTATCAACTCCGCTATATATAAGTATCCAGAAGCCCTTCGCACGATGGTGAAGGGTATAAAAACCAACTTATAGATAGCATAAGATACAAAACTTGTTATGTCTACTTATGGAACAATTGTTATAATGCAAAATTGACGCAAACAATAAAATATTGAACAAATTTTTAAACAACATCAAAATAGATCTAGCATCGAAAAGAAATTTATATAGACAGGGCTAAAGAAGAAACCGATGTTCCATAAAAATGTAAAATAAAGCTCTAATTGATAAAATAATAAAAATCTATTTCACTCTTACATTCTTTAACTTTAATGTGAGCAGGTTGTCTACGTGTCTACATCATTGGGGATACACTTGGATCTACCATTTTGATCTCTTTATGATAAACTCTAAATTGAAATGTAAATAAGAAATCTAAAATTGGCTATAGTTTTTATACCCTACACCACTTTAGTGGGGAGGGTATATTGGGTTTGAGCTGATGTTTGTAACATACAAAAATATTTGACCTATACCCACCTTAAAGTATATCAGTCGGCTTAGAATCGTTTTCTGAGTCGATTAAGCTATGTCCGTCCGTCTGGCTGGCTGGCTGGCTGTCCATGTAAACCTTGTGCGCAAGGTACAGGTCGCAATTTTCAAGATAATTGGATGAAATTTGGCACACACGCTTTTTTGGGCCAAGGACGAAGCCTATTGATGGTTAAAATCGGTCCATTATTTCACCTAGCCCCCATACAACAGAACCCCCCGAAAAGGGCTTCTGAGCTCATAATTATGTTAAATATACCTGTATATTGATAAAAAGCGGCACAACTAAGTTTTATACAAGCCTTGATGACCTTGCCAAATTTCATAGAGATCGGTCCTCATTTGACCCTAGCTGCCATACAAAGTCCCCTCAGAAAATTACTTGAATGTCCAAAATTAACTTATAAACACAAATATCGCTATGAAATTCAGCACAATAAAATATTATGTAAATATAAATATATTCACAAAATTTTATCGGGCTTGGTCCATATTTGCCCCTAGCTCCAATATAAAGCCTCTTTCAGAAAATTAGTTTTTCATCCATAAATTGCTTAAATGTATCGGAACAAGGTAATAGAAGATAAAAAATAAATAACATTTAATATTCATAACTGGTGTAGGGTATCATATGGTCGGTCACGCCCGACTATACTTTCTTACTTGTTTAAATAAAGAAAACTCCAATCTAAAATATATATTCAAAATCTATCATATGAAAATGGTCCTTACAATGGTTCCAGGGGTCATCCGATTTGAACATTTTCTGAAAGTGATCGGCTAGATATTGAATTTTCGAGTAATAGGCATTTGAAATTTTAAATTAAAAAAAAGAAATCCATACGACTTTTAAAAAGTCGGTCGTACTTTTCCACCGATTTTACTAGAAGATTTTTCAGTCATACACAACAAATTTCGGAGCAATATCGTTTCTAGATTCATCTCTTTTTTTATTAAAATAATATATACTTTTTAAAAGGTATCTTTACGGAAATGATATCAGTGTTTATATATGTACCAATTCCCGAATAGATTATTTCCACGACGTTCTAAATTTCACTTAGTTTTTATAAAAATTTCAAATTTGGGCCACATGTTCTAAAATCATAAAGCAAACTTTCATGTATTTCGTAGAAAAAAAATTTTGAAACAAATGGAAAGTTTTTTAACAAACGTTTTGTAACCGGGCTTAACACCGTTTTATAAATACTAACTATTAATAAAATATTATTTTACACAAATTCCCAATTTAAAAATTTCCACAAACAATTTTAAACAGCTGTAATTATCGTGTGACCGATTTTCAATATTTTGAACCACAAAACAGTTGTTTTATGCTGCAGACATCTTGCAGAACGCCTTTAAATTGTTGTCTTTGATGGGGCTTGTAATTTAAGAGCTAATATTTAAACAAATGTTTCTAAGTTTAACCGAAATTTCTAATTAGAAATTTTAGAAATTTCAATTAATATAAATATTCAAAGAATTTGCTGTAAAATTATCATTCAGCTGTTGGATATTCAGCAAACAACAGCATTTTAAAAAAAATTTATAACTGAGAAAATCGACTTAATTTAAAATGAAATTATCATTTACTTTTCTCTTTGCCATCTTGGCATTCCTGGCTGCTGCTCACTACAGCTCGGCTGCTTCTGTTACTCTACCCTACGATATAGTTCATAAAGATCTTTTGGAAAAACAAAAAAATGAAACTAAATTGCTTCAAGAAATTCCTGAAGAATTGGATAATGAAATTGAAGATGAAGATGATTTGTTGGATGAATTCTTGGATGATGATGACGATGTTGCATTCTATGATGATCTTGAAGATGGTGATATTATATTGTACGATGAACCTTTAGATGATGATGACAATACTGAATTGATTGATGATGATGATGTCAATGAATTGATGGAAGCTGAAAATGATGATGATGAGGAAAACGCCAATGAATTGGAAGAAATTGATGCACGTGCTCGTCGTGGCAAACGTAGGGGACGCAAGGGTCGCAAAGGACGCAAGGGACGTAAAGGACGTAAGGGTCGTAAGGGACGCAAAGGTCGTAAAGGACGTAAGGGTCGTAAAGGCCGTAAAGGACGCAAGGGCCGTAAGGGTCGCAAAGGACGTAAGGGTCGTAAAGGAGGCAAGAAAAATCGTAGACGTCGTAATCGTTCCGGTTAAATTATAATTGACTCAAATTAATCTAATGAAAACATATTTAAATAAACTTAACTTGATCTAAAAAAATTCAAACTACAAATATTTGTTAAATCCTTTATTTTCTACCGAATTTCTAAAGCTTTCCATTTGCTATTCATTTTTTAGCTAAAATTTTATTTATATTCTGCAATTCTCTGGTACTCCAAGGTTCCAAAGGATCTGGTGACGACATATCCTCATCTCTAGGCTTTTTCATGGGAGCTGAACGTCCTCTTTGATAATAATCTGCATTTTCACCCGGATACTCTGGAGAAACCCTGCAAAATATTTCTTTAGTAAACACGATAATACTTTTCCCTAAAAATCTTAAATTAACTTATTTTTACGACGCATTCTGGCACTTTTTGCCCTGCGTGCAGCATCATCCTGTTGATACTGACGTTTACGCAAATGAAACTGTTTCATGGTGGCGTGAACCTCCTCTACGGTGGGTATGTCATCATAGTTTTCCGGTGAATCATCTGTATTAGCAGTTTCAGTTTCTACTTCCGCCTCCTGTTCCACAGTTAAAATATGTTCCTCTAAGGCTTGTTGAAAATCGAAATTCTTTAAAAGGAATTTAGAATAAAAGAATTTAGGTAAACAACTTCAAATTTAAAATTACCGGTATGCTGTCTTCCTCTTCCGGAGGTATTTGATCCCATACAGAGGTTATCAACTTATCCGAACTGTCGCCTTTTGCTATAGGAGCTTTAAAGAGAGCATTTCTAGTTCTACGAGCTAGCGAAAGCTTTCCCAGTATGGGTCCTCCACCATCACTTTCTTCTGTTTCTACCTCAGCCACCATTTTCAAAAATTGTTCCAACTTTTTGGGATCCACCATATCTTTAGGATCCTGAAAAAGTGTGGTCAAATTACCAGCTAAAGGCATGGCTACGGTATCAGTAGTGTCAGTGACATTTGTTGTTTCTGGTGGTTTGGTTAGTTTAACATCTTTTAAGCTGGTGGCTTCTATAGCTATTTTAGGTTTTATCTCTTGAGCTTTTAAAGTCTGCTGAACCAAGTCAAATGCCTTATTGGCTAACTCCTTTAAGGCGGCATAAAATTGTGGATCATGTATTTCAGGAGGTTCATCAGCTTTAAGCACTAGTTCTCTAAAGGGATCTGGAACCGCAACGCACGCTGCTGTAGAAGCTCTGAAAGCTGTACCCGTACTAGAGGTAGGATCATTGGCAAAATTTAGCATATCCATAGCACTAGTTATATTCGATTGACCAGTAGCATTAACTGCACTTAGATTATAAGGATCTTTTAGTTTTTGCTTAGCAATTTTTATGGGACTAGAGATGGAAGCTCTACCCCACATTAAACGTCGCATTTCCTCTCCTGTCATGCCACGTTTCTTTAAGGCATTTAAGGTTACTCTTCCTACCCTCTTCCAATTAGAAACAGCTCCCTTGCGCTGCTTAGCACGAGTTTTACTTTTACTTTTTATCACCATGACACCTCTAACCTCAAAACCTGAATCATCGGAGGGCCCTAGAGGTATAGAATAAGCTTCTAAATAACTTTTTGCATCGGCCTGGGGTACTGCTCGTTCTAGAGTTACCACTATCTTGGCCCATTGTTTCATCCATTCCTTTTCCGACTGCTCGATTACATGGGCATATGTATTACCCATCATGGCGATTAACATATTAAGCAAAAGTATGGGCACAAATATCATAAACATAACGAAGACAGTTTTGGAAAGATTTGGATAGGTTGTTTGATTTAAATCGGGGTACTACAAAACAGAAAAATTAACCCTTTTTAATTAGAGTTTCTTAACTATATGTTAGTAATTCTTACATTATAATCTCCCAAAGTGGTTTGAAATAGAGCCATCCAGGTACTAGGATATGTATTAAACATGGTAGACTGTAGTTGAGGATGTCCTTTATATAGAAAATAAAAGGCCTGTGAAAAGCCACATAGTACTATGGAGTATATAATGCCAAAGGTAAACATGTCACCAGTTATCATGGAATAAATCATGGTCACAAAAGGACCAGTTAGACGAACAGCTCTGAAAAGAATTAAAGAGAATTCCAGACCGTACAGTGAAGGAATTTTTAATTTCTAACTATTAGAAAGTACACAGAGGGAAAAAAATATACACGCCTGGTACGATATTGACACCAAATTTTTCAATAACATCCGTTGACAAGTATGATAAGCTCACAATATGTTGTCAATAGCGAGCTTACCACGTTTGTTAACTTTTAGACAACGGATGAGTATAAAATTTTGATTTCGACAACGAATTGTTGCATTTTTGACAACGTTGCGTTGTCAACATTACATAGTGTTGTCGTACGTATGTATAAACTTGACAACGGCTGTTATTGAAAAATTTGGTCTCAATTTGGTACCAGGCGTGTATAATTTTTCCCCCTCTGTGTACAGATCGCTTTCACTTTCCTTTTATCTTACCCAGCAAAAAACATCAAAAGAAACCAGCTGCCTGGTACCGCAAAAATCAATATCGCCTCTTCGGTATCGGTGTCACCCATTAAACGAAAAGGTATACAAGCCAAAATCAAAAGATTTGAGATTAGAAATATGGCCTTGGCGGGAGCATGAGACTATGTATATAAATCATTAGTTCCAATTTAAATGGATTTAATCAGTTAATAATTTACCAACTGCTTCAGAAACGCCGAAAGTCCCTGATTTTTGATTTCATCGCCTTGTTGAAATATAAGAAAACTTAGAACTCCTATAATGGTACACAACTCAGCAACGCAGCGGGCTATAGTTTGTATCTCATAATCCTCTTCCTCCTCTGCCTTAACATTCAACTTATCCTTTAGATCTGTTCCCTCCTCATCATCGTCGTCGTCACCATCATGAGCAGGTCTCAGATAAACCGATGTCGATAAACACAATAAATGAACCAATAAAATGAGTAAACGTTTTAAGAATTGATTTTGGGCAAATGTTTTCCATTTCTCTTCCAGTAGACGTTGTATAATGCCACCATCTAACATATCCAAATGTTCCTCCTTGGTACCATTCAGTATGATAAATAAAGCGGAATTCCAATCTGGAAAATTGGGAAATTATATACTTTATAAAGCTTGGCTTAATAACTCACTAGTTCTGCCATCTGGTAAAAGTGTATCCAAAGCATTTAAAGGATATCCAGAGCAGGTGATATTACTATAACGCCAAAATTCTCGGGCGGATAGTTCCAACATTTCACGAAAAACTTCTGCCCGACCAAGTTTACAGGCCAAAGTTAAAGGTGTTAAACCCGAATCATTAACTATGCCATTTTTGGCAGGCGTCTTAGGATGTCGAAGAGCATAGCCGAACATGTCCTTTTATATGAAAAAAAAAATAACTTAAAGCTTTAAGAGAGCTTTTTCTATAACTTATTCCTCCCTTACCAACTTATCACACACCACTACCATGTGTAAAATCATATTACCAAATGAGTCTTGGGCATCTGGATCAGCATCATGATCTATTAGCAAATTATAAACACTCTCATTAGCACAACAGGCAGCCCATGACAAAGGATATTCCCCCATATAAGCCAAACCCTCATAATCTGTACTCTTAGCCGGATTGGCTCTTTGCTGATCACGTGGTAAGAAAAAGCTGCCTATAGCTCTTTGATTTATATCAGCTCCTGCCTCAATTAAATCAGCCACCAACTCATTATTACTATAGGCAATGGCCAAATGCAAAGCACTAGCTCCCAAATACTCCTCACCCTCCATAACATCCAAAGCCAAACGTGGAAAAACTCTCAACAATATTCTAGCCAATTTTGTATGAATTTTCGAATCACATATAATCAAAACATGCAGTAAACTTTCACCCAAAGCTCCTCGATATTGCATTTGCCAGCAGGCATTATGATCTTTCCATTTGCCCAAAGGATCGTGTATAGACAAAGAGGCTTCTATGGGTATGGTTACCTCTGTATGGTCACGATATTTCCAACGTAAGAACTCAGCACGATTGATAACTTGGCCCTTGCCATCGTTATACATAAAAACACCGAATTGTTCGCGTATAAGTTGCTCCACCGCCACCAGACCACCGGTGTTGATGGCATCAATCAAATCGCCACCTTGTAAAGAATTAAGAAAATTCCACCTTTTACTTCAGAAAGTGTGTTTTAAGTCAAATACCTCTTTTATAGTCCGCCAACTTGTAAAGCAAACATTTATTAGCCGTGGCCGAGGATTGCGAAATGACAGCATCCAATATGGCGCCTGGTTTCATTTCCTGCGGTTTTTTCCTTAGACATTTTTTTAAAAATATCTTCATTTCTTTCCGTTTTAGATATTGTTACTTATTTAATGTTCTTGCGAATGATTATATAAATTTGTTTAATCGATATTTTAGCAGAACTTTTAAAATTTACAGTTGCCAGGCATTTATTGACTTTGGAAGTTTAAGAAGTGATTTCCCTGGTAACAATTATTTGTTTATAAAATGCAAATTTCGTTAACTGTATACTTGTTGCAGGATATACTTAAATAAATAAATAAATAAATAAAATTGTAAGTTTCTTTATAAAATACCACTCTGATTACTATTAAAGCAACGCTCTTTAAAAGTCACTTTCGCATTATAAAGTTTTGAATATGTCTACAGTTTTAACTTTTTTGTGGACTTTTTAAGTATAACTAATTTAAAAAGAAAGTATCGCGAGTCCAACATTAAGTATAAAGGTGTATCTGTAAATTCGTCAAAAAATCTTAAAAAACTTTAAATCTAAATTGCATTAATAATATTTAATTACACTTAGCATTTTTCTAAAATTGCAAAAGGAATCCATTCCATCAAAAAAGTATTAAATATATTTTTTTAAAAATTACACATTTCGAAATACTTATACAAAATTTACAAATAAATATTTAATTTAAGATTACAAAATGCAATAAATATACAACAAAATGGCGAATTATATACAAAATTCTCATACATATGTCTTTATGTGTACCAATATATACTT